>NW_004955409.1:33944239-34035756 GCF_000276665.1 Chinchilla lanigera
AAAGCTTTTTCTGCATCTAATGAGATGATCATGTGGTTTTGGTCTTTGGCTCCATTGATATGTTGTATAACGTTTATCACCAATTTTTTTAACCTTTATGAAAGAGGGATGGTTTTAAGTTTCTTCCTACCAAGTTCTGTCCTCAAACTATTGTCCTCTCTGGGTATATTTGCCAGTTATGGGCCTTTATTTGTAAATGAGTTTTAAAATTTAATCTTAGCACCAGGCATGGTGGTGCATGCCTGTAAGTCTAGCACTCAGGAGGCTGAGGCAGGAGGATCATCATAAGTTCGAGACCAGCCTGGGCTACAAAGTAAGACCAACACTAGCCTGAACTGCATAGCGAGAGTGTGTCTCAAAAAAACAAACAAACAAAAAAATAAATTTAATCTTAATTAGTCTAAATCACTCCAGTTGAGAGATACCACTGAAGTCAGTGGAATAAACTTTGTTCTTAATATGTCAGCTTTGGCATAGGGTGAATTGTTTAATCAACATGATTTGGAGCAAGTTGTATATGTGCCTGATTTGCCCATGTGCCTGATGTCTAGGTATCTAATTTTTGTTTGGCATGATGATCCCTGTGCTATTTTAAGGGATTTTATAAAAACAATATACAAAATTACTTCTTTAAATTAGGAAGCTGACTTTCATTCTGTCCCCACCCCTTCAAAAGAAACCACTGAGAGACTTTCTCAGCTAGACAATAATGAAATGAAGCAAGGTCATAGGTATAAGAAAATAAGTTAATTATTTGAGTAGCAGAATAGTAGAGGTTAAGCTACGCTGGAGTTCATTTGAAAATGGACTTGATGGTTTATAATAGCCGGTGCAGTTACAAGGCTGATATAAAAAGCATAGTTAATATAATTTTATGCTACATTAATAGTAGTATAGCATCCAGAAGGGAACAGTCTTAGTAAATTCTACAATAGTCAGAGCACAGCTGATGTATTGCATTCGGTTATTGGTATCATGTTGTTAAGATGGACACTTCCAAATTGCTACACTCCCAGAGAGAAACCCGAGAGGGTAAAGTTGTATAGAAAATGGAATTTGTTTAAAGAATGGCTGAAGAAACTAAAGCATAGATATGTTGGAAGATAAATGGCTTTGAGGGCAGACCAGAGGCATATTCCAACACTGACAAGCTCTCAGACAAAAGGTTGAGACTTAATATGAAGATTTTCTTGGGTTAAACTGTAAGAACAGTTTTTCAGCAAATATTAGATCATTGTATTATCTTTTACCACATTTTCATCTATTAGAGTATAACAATTTGATTTGTAGGCAGGGTAAGTGTCCTTTTCTTCTCTAAGCACAAGGTCGTAAGTTTGGTTCCCGGTACTGGAGAAAAACCAAAAAAAAAAAAAAAACTTTCCTAGAAATAATTGACAGCAGCAGACAAATTATCTCCCTCCTCTAAAATATTTTTTTCCAGGCATATCCCAATGAGGTATATACCTTCACACTGAGGTATACCACTGTCCTTTTAAATTATTTTTTAAAATTTTGAGGCATAGTCATGCTACACTGCCTAGGCTGTGCTTGAACTTGTGAAGCTCCTGCTGCAGTCTTTCAAAGTGCTGGGATTACAGGTGTGTGCAGCTGCACCAAGTCCTTTAATTTTTTTTTTTATAACTACTATGCATGTAAAAAAAACATTTGAGCCTGGTATCTCCAGAAGGAAAGCAAGCGTACTGAGGAGATTTTTGAAGTATGGCAAGTTTCTGATTTTTTGAATGTAGTTTGTAGACACATGAGTATGATCACCTTGGAACATTTACTGTTCTACTCTTAGGATTTATGAATTTTCAATGTGTATGTTATAATTTTAAAAAGTTGATTTTAAAGAGAATGTAGATAGTATATATCTAAGATATGAAACATACAGAAATCTTTAAAGATGTCTGTAAACTTTTGGTATTATTATGGGGACATCATCAAATAAAAAATAACGTTAAATGCTAAGCTATTTATTTACTCATCTATGTGCTTCCGTTTTTATCCTTCTCATTTCTTTGAGAGATAACTAAGATATGAATATTAATCTTTTAGTTCTCTTCCTTTAAAAAGAAGCAAAGGTTTTTCTTCCAAATATATGTAACCCTGAGAAGAAGTTGTTTTCTATTGCTTGTTTTAGGACTTTATCAGAAGTATTTGAAATACTGTTGTAGGGGCTGGGGTTTAGCTCAGAGGCACAGCTCCTGCCTGGCAAGCACGAGGTCATGAGTTCGATTCCCAGTACTGGAAAAAAACCCAAAAAACCCACAATGACATATTGTTGTAGCTGTCTGTGCTTTGTTCTGTCCTATACTTCCGTGTATTGCTCTCTCTTTTGACCAGTAAGGCTAATATTTTCCTATGTGTGCAACTATCATTTCCTGTGGTGTCATTTCATGAATAGAGATTTTGATTTTAGTTTTAAATTTTTTTATAGTTATTGGTTTCTAGCTTGTTTAGGAATTACTTTTTCCTTTCTTTTTTGGTTCTGGGAGTGCTAAGCAAGTACGCTACTACTGAGCTACAATCTAGGCTCCAGGAAGTCTTTTCTTACTCTGAGGTCACAGATTCTTTCTGATTATGTTATAAGTTTTTATAGAACCATACTTTCATATGTAAGTCAAACTATCTAGAATTGAAGTAGGAGTCCATTAGACTTCGTCTTTTGCATGTGGACCCCAAACGATGTCAGGCACATTTATTGAAGAATCTTGCATTCATCCACTGGTCATAACGCAACCTCTGTCACATAACAAATTTGTATACAGGCATGTTTTCAGCTTTTCTATTCTGTTTTACTAGATATTTGTATAACTTTATGCCCATAGTGCACTGTACTATATCAACATAAATTTATACCTTCGTAATTTGTAGAGCAAGATTCTTCATGTGTTTCTTCTTCAGGATTACATTGGTGCTATTTGACCCTTTTCCATCACATATGTATTTCAGTATTTGTTTATCCAGTTCACTATAAAATTCAACCATGCTTTTAGTCATGTTAAATATTTAGCTCAATGTGTGGCAGATTTGACCTCTTTATGATACTAAGGCATCTTAACCATGATGATCATCTGAATTCCTTCCATGGTCTAATTAATGTTATTTTACAGATTTTGATGATTTTTACCTATCCAAGTACTTTACAACCTTTTGGTTTTAAGAATTTTTCCTAGACAATTTAAATGTTTTGTGGCAATTGTAAACTTTTCTAATTACATTTATGTGCTGTTGGCTTTTGTGATATGGACATGAAATTGATATTCTTACATTAATATTTTATTTAGCTTCTTTTTAGAATCTTATTAATTTTAATAATTTATAAGTGAATTAGTTTGGATTTTCTATGTAGAAAGTCATACATTTATGAACATTTGTGAAGAATGGCCATTAATTTTTTTCCTTTCCAAGTCTTGTGACATTTTTTTCTTTCTTTACTATGTGACAGGATCTGTAGTAAAAATTTTAAATAGCGCTGATGTACAGGGCAGCCCTGGCTCACTGCTGATATTTAATGAAAATACTTAGAGGGCTTTATCATACAAACAGAACTCCACAAGGCATTATCTCTCTTTGGAAATCACTCAAAATTAAGATTTTTCTTTAAATGAACCAGAAATCCACAATATCTATTTTCCATAAAACTAGGGAAAAGGTGTAATTCCTACATCAAAATACACGTAAAAGCTTTTCCCAAAATAGCTCAGCAAATAGGAGCAAAACAATGCAGAATTAAATGAAGAGTTATAATAAAGAGAAAATGCATTACATAAGATCAACGGATAGCCAAGAGATACTATGCTGAAGAATCTGAACAATAAAATCAAAACAATGAAATGGAAAAGAACTTAAAATGCAATTCAAAGAGGCTTTCCCAAAATTAAGAACAAAATACAAAAATCAAGTTAGCAGTGAAAAACTTGACTCTCCATAAGAAAAAAATTGGCCCAGAAAATTCAACATTGGGACCAAGCCTAATAAATTTCCTGGATTTGAAAGATAAAGAATGAATCTTTCAGGCAGTAGTGTAAAAAGAACAAGATACTTATTGGGGAAATACAGCTGTCCATGGATTTCTCCATGATAATAAGCAATGGAAAAGAGCTACAAAATACCCAAGGGAGGATGTGAGCCAAGGATTTCTGTTTTTATTCGACTAAGTTGTTCTCCAAGTATAAAGATTCAGATAAACAATTTTGAACATCCAACAAACCTAGAAAAATTCTTCCCATGAGTACGTCTTCAGGAAACTACTGAGAAATTATTTCAACTAAGAGATGGGCTGGGGAAATTGTGGCAAAATAACTTGTTTGGAGAATTGAATATATATAACCATCAAGCCAGGCCTGAAACAAATGTGAGATTTATGGTGACAGAACAGAGCATATATATGAATGACACAACCAAATAAAACTGGAAAGAAGGGAAGAAGAAAAAGATAATTTCACCAATTATCAAAGTACTCTATTAGCTAACACCCAAGAAATCCTTCATGCCTGAATAAAACAGTAATGTAATTATAGGTGTATTTAAGAGCACAAATGTAAACATTAATACAGTTAATACTTAACAAAAATTATATAGTAGAGAAAGGTTAAGTGGAAAATAAAATAGAACACTCTTTTCATTATTCAAAGTAGATTTAATTGCTGTCAAAAGAAATAGGTGACTAAGGGTGTTATGTAAAATCATAATTACAAATATAATGGCTAGAAAAAAAGACAAATCTTGGTAACTATCAGAGGAAGTACACATAAAAAATAAAGCGAAGTTGATCTATTAAGTATTTTTAAAAATCTCTGTGAGTAAAATCATAATATGCCACAGAAATATCTCTTATATCAATAAATGTAAAAGAAATTAGCTAGCATATACTCAGAAAAAATTTCCAAGAAAGCAGAATACTTTATATAAATATATAGAAGAAGTACACGGTATATAACCATATCTAATAAATAACTAAAATGAAGTGATTCAGAATGGTGCATAATTAAGTGACAGCAAGTTAAAAAAGAAAAAGAAAAACAGAAAAGCAGAGTTATAATCAAGGCAGAATTCTAGCCAACAATGAATGACACTTTTAATATTAAGAAGTTAAAATAGTATCTGTGAACCAAATACCTCATCCTCATACAATGTATGGAAATATATAGATTATAGAAGACTTTCAACTCATCTCTAAGCCCAGGATAGTGGTTAAATAAAGATATGCAAGAATGTAATCATAATTTTGTACAGAAGTATAATTAAAATTTTTGTAAAATGTCTGAAAAATTAGCTTGATTTCCTTGGATGAGACAGAGAAATTTATGAAACTACTTCTTCATATGTTTTCACTTTCTCCTAAGCCTTTGAAGAATAGGTTATGTAATGGTATAACATAACTGCTCCAATGAATATAAAATGTCAACAATTGCATTGAAGAAGCAAGGCAGTTATTTAGTTCACTAACATTATATCTGTGGAAGGTAAAGATAATTTGGGTCCTTAAAGCCTAGGACTAATGACAAAAATCAGTTAGGTTGACATAATTCATACCAAAATGAAGGAATGTGTATCAGTACAATGTGGTAAAAGGAAACTGCTTGCTGTTGTTCTTTATGATCAGTACAGAGAAAAATTTGGTACAATCAGTCTGCACTGGTTTGCTCACATCTAGATCGGATGTAAAGCACCACATAGGAGAGAGCAGCCACAAATGGAATCACCACAGAGTTAAATTTATCATAACCTACTGTTTTTCTCCAATATGCAGCTGCCTTTGGCACAGTCGGGAATATTGGGAATAGGTAGTAATTATCAATTGTTTTTGTTCCACTTTCTGTGTGTCTCGCTCAATGGGTCAAGGAGTCTGCAGAAATTCTACCAGTCTATTTAAATTACTTAATCTGGAACTGAGAAAATAACCATGGGCATCTGAGCACCTTGTTATACAAATTCAGGCCACACTTCCGTATATAATCTAACATCATAATTTCTTGCTTTGTCTAGTGAATCACAGTAGCTTGTTTGATTTATAGAACTCCTAGACCCTCTTGAGAAATAGTGAAATAGAATTGGTCAGATATAGAAAATCCACTCAAAAATTTCCATCTGCCTAAGATTTTGAATTCATTCCCTGACATAATATTAGGGAGGTTCTGTCTTCTCAGTATTGAATATCTGCCTCTCACTTTCATTTTCTGGTGAGATTTGCTGCATTTCTGCGTTTAAGCTTACACAGCTCAGCAATCCACTCTCAGAATGCAATCTTGTTGAATCTATTTCCTTGGCTCATTGTAGTAACAAGTACTGAATAATTTTGAGTTTAGTCAGGAGAAGTGCTTTTTTATAGCAGAGATGATTTAATGTAGGTGACATTAAAATATGTCACCTAATTAAAATATGTTGAAGATCTGGAAGAACAAAAATGGGAAGATGAAAAAACCTAGAAATTGCTACAGGATGCAGTTATTACTCTTAAACCTGGAGTAACAAAGGAGAATAGAGGTCAGGAGAGCTCCATCTGCTATGCAACTTGGCTTGTCACAAGAGCCTGGTACCCAGGGCGGGGCTACCTATCAGTGCTGGAACCATGGAACCAGTGCTGGGAGAACAATAATACAGATTCCCAAAGAGTTTGGGGCAGCCAAGTGCTAAGACTGCTAAGACAGTGTGATACACCAGAACTAAGACAGAGGATGACTTTGTCCTATGTGTCCTGGAAATGCTGCGGAGCACTGTTGCAGGAAACATTCAAGACATAAAACTAGATCATTACCTGCCTTTAATCTTTCAGCGTTCATCAGTGCCTCTGAGATGTAGATTCTAACAGGAAGTTATCAAGAAGAGGTTGGTAAGCCCCAACATAATAGGTGTAGGTGGCTTTGTTACCCTGTCATCTATCTCAGCTTTTCCAATATTAATGGATATTCTGTTCCCCCAATATTTGGAGCACCAGGATACTTCACTTCATGCCAATTTTGGTTCTTACTTCCGTGTGTCACTGTGATTTGTCTCTTCCATTTTCACTATTGTTATCTCAGTCTAAGACTTTTTCAATCTAATATTGTAATTGCTGTCTTAAAAACAGAAACTTTGAATAAAAACACATTACAATTAGTCCATGAATCCTTTTTCATTAAATTCTTACTAATTTTAGAATATGTTAGGCAGTGCTTTAGACTGTATGTTAAAGAGTTATTGACATATAGCTAGCTATGAATTTAGCCTTTGTGGTTTGCTTTACTGTGAAATGGAAATAAGACGTGTGAGTTTAGGAAAGTAATAAAAACTCTGAAAAAGACAAAGAGCTCTATCATTGTCACTTCTAGACAATGTTCAGAAAATATATTTTCAATAGCAGTGAAACCTATTAGATCAAAGATTAGCTATAGCAGTATGATCGCAATCCTTTGTGTACCCTATATTCTTTAATTTCTGTTATATATTCCTAACCAATGTCCACAATTGGTTGGGTTTTTTTTCCTTTGGAGACAAAATACTCTCACCGCTCCATAGATCATGCTGTTCCAACTTTCTTTTTCCCTCTTTCCCTCCTTCCCTCCCAAACTGAGCAAATGTAACTCTAAGCGAAGCTTTAGTCTGGTGTCTTAACTGTGTGCACCTGAACTAATGTCACTATATTACCTGAGTACCTTTGTTACAATATTTGCATATAACTTATCACATGGTATTTTCAACACTCAGTACAAAAGTGCCACAGTAAGGAAGATGGATTTCTCATGACATCCTTTACCAGCTGAGCCTAACCAAACAGCAATTTCAACACTGTACTCACTCTTTAATGCTTTCTGTTTCCTCCATTAAATTTTGAGATCCACTTTGAAGGCAATAAATAAATGTCATTTGTATTTCTATTTCAAGCATCTAGCTCAATGCTCGATACATGGTGTGCTTCAATAAATGCCTAATGTAATTTAATTATATACCAGTGAAAGAGTGCCACAGTCGGGTATTGTAATGGTTTTGGGTTATGTGAGTGTTTCTGATTCCCCCACTTATTCTAATTTGACAAGTAGCAATTTTCTAACCTTTAAAACACCTCAAAAATATTATTTTTAAAAGTTAATATCCTTTCCTGAAATTATTTAACTATTTCTTGTAGACATTTGATACCCTGAAGAAGTATATATTATTCCAATTTTCATAAGCACATATTAGTTTTACCTGATTAATGACTGCTAGACTCAATCAAATTTTAATCTTACATTCATCATATCAATAATTTATTTAGAAATATTGCATAGCTTCCTTTAGAAAACTGGTTTTGCTTGAAGAGGAATATTGGTAATCTCTGTTTTATCATATTTTTGCTGGAGTAACATAACCATACTGGATGGCAGTTATATTTGTTTTTAACTTTTTGAGGAAGGCTTTGAAGCTGACTGTAAGCTAATAAAGTGCAATTAAAGCCTGCACCAGGAGCTTTAAGCCACAGTAAAAGTTATGAGACAAAGGGCAATCTTTGCCTTTGTGCCAAAGAGTCCTGGAGCAGGGACTCCTTATGAAGCCAGACTTGCACATGGGATCTCAGTTGTCATCTCTACTGTCAACTCAGGTGCAGGCAGCTGTATAAGTGCCACCTTGGTAATATGGTTATATTATTCCTGGGTTTCTGAGGATTTCTGTTCTTAAGAAGAAGGGACACATACGGGGAGAGAAAGAGACAGTGAGACACAGAGACAGAAAGACACAGAGACAGAGAGACAGAGAGGCAGAGACAGAGAGACAGACAGAGAGAAACAGAGAGAAAGAGAGAGAGAGAATTAACAAAGAAGTGTTTTATATGCTCAGGCATAGACGGAGGTTAGAGTGTCAGGATATTTCATCTTCAGGAGCCAATATGCTACCACAGTGAAAAGGATGGACCTTCTGTCCGGGCAAAAGCCTGTTTGCCCTTGCATGTGACTCCACTCTGCACACTAGAGGATATGATGCTAATGGAGTCCAGTCGTTTTTTCCTAAACTCATTTCTTTTCTCTGCATCTTGACACTGTTTCTGTCCGAGGCAAGCTGTGGCAGGCACATTTCTGCAAGTGTGCCCATGTTGAGAAGCAATGACCAGAGGCTCAGTGCCAGGTTTCGTCATTAGCAATAGGGAGAAAAAAAGTCTTCGTGCAGCCTTGATCACTGGAATGCTACCCACTGGCAATAAAATAGCTTTGCTCCATCAATTAAACAAATTGTTTTGCAGATCTACTAGGCATTTAAAGGATGTGCAAATAGAATTTTCAGGTCTTTAGTGCTATTTCAGGAGAAGATTTGCATGCATTCTGTATTCATATCTGAAAAAATTTAAAAAATAGGAAGGTGCTTCTTCCAACGATGTTGCTAATGTACCCTCTGCCAAGGTATTACAGGGAATGATGGTTCATAGAGTTTTCATTAAAATAGATGCACTTTTGCAAGGTATTTAATGAAAATCTTGATATAGGAAGATCTTTTCCTCACTCTTCCAGGATATGAAGGTAGCTTGTGATATCAGAACAAAAGGTAATGTTAGTGTCAGGAAAATCCATGACAACTTTCTTCTTTAGTCTTCCAATTATTTTTGCTCCTGAGTCCATACTTTACTTGTTCTCTTACCCATTTTCTCTTAACTGTACATATTGGTAAAAAGGATGTCAGTACACATGACATAGGGTAAGAGTAGTGCTATGAATTCTGTAAAGGTACCTTAATGGACTACACTTAGATTATATAAAAAAGAAAATTTCTAAGGTCTGCAGTGAATAGCCACCTTTGTAATGCAAATACTCCTCCCTCTCTGGTACTGTTTCCACTGGTGGTGCTCACATTTTATCTTCTTTCGTTCTTTATACTTGCAAGTAGAAGCTCCTCTTTATGTTTTATTTATCCCCACTTCTGATTAAGATTTCATCTGAAGAAAGAGTTGTACTACTAAAAAGTTAGTTTTTAAAAACACTGAACTATACACATTATATGTGATAATCCTCCAAAAAATTATTTGAATTAAACATTATCATTTGAATTAATTATTCTAGTGAGAATTCTCCTGTGAAAAACATTGAATCATTTGAAGTTCACTACCCTTGTGATATTCCTTGCAAAAATTCCTCAGATCTGCTGGACTAGAGTCCTTCAGTTAGTAGAGTTTTTACCAAACCCTTCTTGCCAACAGCTAGAATGGGCACTATCTGCACCCTACAGCTATATTTTTAAATAATGTTTATGAGTTGCTGATGTTGTTGGTGTTTTTTATTATAGGTGTAATTCATGATAATGACAACCTTGGAGACCTGATTCCTTGGTTTCTTACTGCATCAACACACCTATGTGAAACTGTATTTTCCAAAGTTCTCTTCACAGTGTGACTGTTTAGGGTGAATCATGAGAAAATTTTACCCAGGATTTGGACTAGGAACATGCAATAGTAGTCAAAATAGATGAAAGTATAGTTGGTAAATTGTGGCCCAAAGGCCAGATCCAGCCTACTGCCTGTTTGGTAAATAGAGTTGCATTGCAATACAGCCACACCCGTTTAGGTATTGTCTTTTGCTACATTCATGCTGCAGTAAGAGTTCAGTGGCAGCAACCAAAACCACACATCCTACAAAGCCTAAAGTGCTTTTCTATATTACGTTTTATTTTTACAAAAATCCCAGAGCCCTGTGCTCCAGCGTGCTGAAGGGCTCCAAGACTATAGCAGTTCAAGTGGCTCATCAACCTACTTGCTGTGAAGCAGCTGTATCTGCTCCTTCAGAATGTGAGTCCTGATTCAGGCGTAAAGTGCAGTTTTACAGCAGTCCCCACCAGCTTTATCTGCAGGCCATCTGTGTCATGCATAGCATTAAGGGTGGTGAGAGGCAAGAGTCCTTGTGGGCTGCAATTTGTCTTCAACTGTTTCTGTTTGTCCTGGATTTCTCCCACTCTGTCCAGGGTTTTGTTTTCATTTTTGTTTTCAGACTGTCTTCTTGTGAACCTCTGGTGACTTCCAGCCCCCATCAAATGCCAAGACCATACCCTTCCTTAGAACTTTTCTCCAGCTGCTCTTGGTGACCTCTCTGGTCACTAACTGTTTTATTTATTTTTTACACTTACATCGATTCATTTACATTTATTTTTCTTTCCTTTTTCCCTTTTGCTATTTTATTGCTTTCCATTTGTTAAATTTCTTTGAACTTTCTTGAAAAAATGCCCATTGTTGGTCAAAATTAGCAAGACAAAACTAAATAAACTGTCTTCCCTGGGTAAAACTATTAACTCACACCTCAAGTTCATATTGCATACTACTGAGTAGTCCTACTGAAGTT
Source organism: Chinchilla lanigera (assembly GCF_000276665.1). Lineage (NCBI taxonomy): Eukaryota > Metazoa > Chordata > Mammalia > Rodentia > Chinchillidae > Chinchilla > Chinchilla lanigera. Next base: position 33,955,519 of record NW_004955409.1, read on the forward strand.
TGATAGGACAGCCATCTTCCTGATCTTTGAAATGGTATCTTTTGTACTCGCTCAGCTACTAATTTGATGTCACAGATCACTGGGAAGGCCCAAAGAAGAACCTCTCTCATCTTTATACTCCCAAATGCATGCTTTTCTTTGAGAAACACCCATTTTTTTGGTCTTACTTTCTGTTTCAATAGACGATTGTGTTCTGGATCTTCTATCTTCTGGGTTTTGAAAAAAAAATTTCAATATTTTGGTTATATCCACTTTCTCTCCTTTCCACTTTTGGCCTTTCTTGTTCTGTCAACTAGTTTTACCTCTCCATCTCTCCGATCCTTTGAAATAAACATCTCCAAGAATTTTCCCTGCATACTATATTTTCTTGGACAGATCTTATCACCTCACTTCGCACAATTTTATCATACCCATCATAATAGGGCAGCCAAACCTTCTTTGAAAATGCTACCAATAGCCAGCATGCTTCCGGATCTAAGATCAGGAAGCAAGATTTGTTTCAGGTGAAATCTAACTTTATCCTAATGCCCCAAAGAGCTTTGGAGTATGATTTGAACTGATGAACCTTGGTGGTTCAGTGTTTTGTGTACCATAATATACCAGATGTTGCCCTTCACAACTCTTTGTTATCTACTTGTCTCTTGTTGGGCCATCTGATTACCCAGACACACTGTAACACTGACCACAACTTCCTTCCCTCTTTTTAATTCCTTAGTCTATTGTCTTCTGGTTCTGGCTTTCCGCTTTATCACTGCTCATTCTTCTTGTTAGCTCCTCACTTCTCACCCACCCAATATCTTTCTTTCAAGATCTTAAAACCCAACCCTTTATTTAATATCTCTACTTGGGTGTTCTTTAGACATACTGAGTTTAATATATGTCCTTTGGTTAGATTCCTTAGAAGTAGGCCTTAAAGTAGAATTTGGGCACAAAAATTTTATTGAGGAAATGTTCTCAAGAGAAATGTATAGGGAATATGGAAAGCAACTTATAGAGGGTGAAAAAGTTAAGCAAGATTTATTTCAAGTGAAGCCTAACTTTGTCCTACTCCCCTAAAGAGCTTTGGAGTATAATTTGAACTGAAGAATCGTGCTGGTTCTGGTATTTTGCATACCATAATATACCAGATGTTCGCCCAGGAGAGTAAGCAAACCATCAGCGACCTTTAGATCCCTTGGCAGATTCCTTAGCATAATTCCAGTTCTTTTAGAAAGGTTGCAGGGCTGAGTCTTAGTGGGAGCACCAGAGCACTGGGGATTGAGTACATGGGAATATTAGGAATGATCCCTGGGTTGGACCTCTCCCATTAGTTTGAAAATGGGTAACCAGAATGGTAGAAGTAATCTAGGAAAGGACTTCTAGTGGTTTGAAAAAAATATCATTTCAGCAAAAGTATCTTATTTGCTAAGAAATAATGGGTATGTCACAGTTACTTTAAATAAATCATTTATACTTTAAAAAATTAATAAAATGTATTTAGTCTCACCGATCCATATGCTCCATAGCGGCAAGTGCGTAATGGCTACCATAGCACAGAGAGGCACATAGTATAACACATAGTAGCCACTCAGATATTTTTTGCAGCAATACTAATTAAAATGATTTCTTTTGTGCTATTGATATTATTTCTTATAACCTACCATCTCACAGCCATGTGCATTAGCTCAAACTCTTCCTCTGTGCACAATTTCTCCCTGTTAAATTCTACCACCCAACCTGAAGGACAACTTACTTTTCACCATCATCTTCTAAGTGAAATATTTGGTCTCTCCCTTCTTCAGTGTACTGCTGTGGACTTTTATCTTGGAAGTATTTTTTACTCATTGCTTTTCTTTAGTCATATTGAATGTCCCTAAATAGCGGTATTTGATTTTATTTATCACTGTGTTGCCCACATCTGGCAAAATCCTGGCATCTAGAAGTTGCATGACAAATGCTGTTTAAAGGGAAAAAAGAAGAATAGGTTGCCTTTCTGTTAATTTTTATGTTCTCATAAAATCTATTACTTTTACAGTTTTTCTATCTTTGATTCTCAACTAAATTTCTCTTTCACATGCAAACATATTTAAGTCATCAATTGAAACAATCACACTTGTGAAACTTTCCTTGGTGTCATAGTTAGAGGTTATGTGACTCAAAGTATGAATGTTTAGAAATGTAGAGATTTAGTACATAAAATAGTCAATAATATAGATATTCACAAGTCCTTATTCCTGGTTCCAAAAGGGTGCACACCCTAAAACTTGAATATTTCCTTGTAAACTTATCTGATAAGGTATGGGAATGAATCCTGATTTGGTATGCATGAACACAAGATCATAGTTTATTCATCAAAGGTAATGTGAATGTTCAAATGATATTTGAGTTTATGTGCCACATTACAGTGATATTTCAGTTCATGCATGCTACTGTCGCAAACCATTCTGTCAGGAAACAGAAGCATTTGGTGAAATTTTGCTTCCTTTGGGGAACTCCACATCTGGTGATGAACATAACTGCAGCCAGTTTCCCCAGAATCGTGGAATAAATTAAGTTCATGAACTGAAGCACCACTGTACTTTCCTAAAATGAGAAAACTTATAAAATGAGAAACATGTCTAGCTTTAAAGTTTTGGGATGATCTGTGGATTGTTTGTCATATGGCTGTCTGTATACAATAAATATATAATTTGTAGACTTTTCAGGTAGTAATATAACAATGATTTTTTTCCGGACAGTTTAATTGGTTCATTTAAAAAGAGTGTTATTGAATGGGTATTGAAGTTCTTCAGCAAAAAATCTCTTTGCTATTATTATCAATTGATTTTTTTGTTTTCCTAATTTCATATTTAAATCTCGTCCCCAGGTGAGGGTGTCTGAAGGCAGAGCTTTGGGGGATAATTAGGTCATGAGTGTGGCACCCTCAAGAAACAAATTCAGAGAACCAACTTACGATTTCTCCGCTCTGTGAAAATACAATGAAGCATTTTCTTGCAGCCTGCAAGAGGACCTCAGCAGAATTGGATCATGTTAGCACCTTGTATTTCCAGTCTCTGGAACTGTCAGAAATAAATTTCTGCTGTAATTTAGAAGTATAAAAACAATATAACTGGTTTTTATTTAAATAATGACAAGATAACTCCAAGATTTCAGTTAATTATATTGAAGAAAGAGGATATTGTTTTACAGACCACAAAGTAGGAATATAACCAAAACTTACAGAATAGTTCTGGAATTTTCTATGCTTAAACTGTTTTATCTGAAGTTGCAGTATATTTCATCTTTCTGATATTCTTCTACTAGCAGAAGAAAATCATCTTGAAATGATATGGCAGATACTTGACAATTCAGTTGCACTGAGAGATTTGCACTCCAAAAGCAATCATGGAAACTTAAAGCATGATTCATGCTCAAAGATTGTGAACTTCCCTCGAATTTGTGATTGTATTTCCAAAAAATAACTGCAAATCTTTAGTAACCATGGCTCCATTGACTGTAGGAAAATTTAGTAATGGAAGTGAATGGAAACTCCAACGGATATTGGCTCAATCTGCAAGAGCAATATGACTGTGAATGGACTCACATCCTGAGACAAATTAGTGATGTGCTTATATTTTCCCTGCGGTTTCAAGTTCACTGTGCTAAATTACTCTATTTTATTGGTTAAAAAAAAAAGCTACGATCCTGTGAACTGCTGTTGAATCAACCTATTGGAGGTCTCAGAAATGTCTATTTGTAAAAAAAAAAAAAATGTCTGAAGTATGTAATCTGGGGAAGCATTTAGGGAATCTTTTTATGAACTTTCAGGGACTGTATCAGTTATTAAACTACTGTCTTTCAGCATCAAATCTACCCAGCCATACTCAGCTTTGGGAAGCTGGGGCCAGCACTGGTATAAACTCCATTTTTTGCTAGTTGCCTTCTTGTTGGTTTTGGCTTTAAGGAGGCACTAGTGAGCGCACAGGAGTCTGGAGAAAAAAGAAGGCTCTGGCTCCTACCTGCTTATTCTCTATTTCTTATTTTATTTCTGCTCCTGTCATTGGTACCCTAGCAAATTTCCTCCCTCTTGCATCAGTTTTTTTTCTAGTAACACAGCTATTTGATTTTGCTATATTTCCCATTCCCCAAATGAGCCTCATTAAATATCTTTAGAGATACCATCCTGGCTGGCAGGTGCCCCATTTGTACCTCTGTGTCTCAGCTACACAGGGTCTGTCCTCTGAGCGTTTTTGATATCAGTGCCAGCTAAGCGTAGAGGCTTAGTGTCTATTCTCTGGTGCCCACCTCTGCCAGGCTTCTAACTTTTAATAATTTTAACCTCATCATCTTTCTCTTCCGACCTCGCAGCTCCCTCACAGTAGGAGCTGCTTCCTGTAATTACAATCTCCTAGATTCCTTATCATTCCCCTCCTCACTTTGCAGACTTCCAGTGCCTGGGCTGAAGATTCTTCCAGTTAAAATAATGGATGTGATTTCTGTCCTCTGACTGGACCCTGTGTGGTACAGTGACCTAGCCATACAGCTGAACCATTATAAGCTAAAAAGTAAGACTTTAATTCAGCTTCTAAATATTGTTAAGTAGGTAGAAGCTCAAATGGGAAGTGCTACCTTGATTACCTTCACCATGGCAACATGAAATGAGTCTGATTTGCAGGTCAAGAGTATTAATTTCTGTGGTAAAGAGCTTCTTGTAAGCTTTATATGTTAAGTCCTTTCACTCCTTATTATGAATTGTAGATGTTTGTTGTGACAATTAAACTCATTTTCTTACATTTAGACTAAGCTCAAAGTAATTGCTAAAAAGACATCGCTATTTATTTGGTAATGTGTGTTAATAAATTAAGAAAATGTCTTTCTAAAATCTGAGGTAAGATCTGTTTGACCTTGAGGACACTTAGTAGATATTTCCTTTTAAAGAAGGGTCCAAACTTGTTTGTTGCTTTCTTTTACTATTTCAAAATCATATTGTATCCTGAACTTAGCTTTACTTTAGAGACCTGGCAGATTTCACAAGTATTTCCAATTTTCCTGAGGCATTAGCTCAAATTAATACTGATCTGGGCATTATCACTACTGCACTTTTTAATATATTCTCAGAATTCCTCATGAAGATTTAGGTGCATGGATCATGGAAGAAACACCATTGAAAACAGCTCTAAAATCTTTGGTTTTGTGGAAATCAGATTTGGAAAGCGTTTCAGTGTAGCTTCTTTTTCAAAAGCTATTCACAAATTCCCTGAAATGAGAAGTAAATCAAAACAAATCTCTTGGATTATCCTTACTGGTATCACATTGTATATGTAAACACTACTTTCCAATGGATAAGCATAAGTAAGACAGATCTCGCCCAGTGAGTTTCCCAGCTTACAGGGACACTGCAAAGGAGGCAGGCAGAGAAGAGGCTGTTTTGGTTTTGTTTGAAATTCACAACAGCTGTTGTATTATTCTTGACTGGTTCCACATTTAATAAGGCCCAATAAATCTCTAAGAAAACAGCCCTGAGACACTGCTATTGTTTTTATGTTGGCATTGAGCTCATAGTACAGCCTCTCTGTTCAGTAATCTTTCTGGCTAATTTCAGATAAGATCACTCCAAATATAAACCCCAAAACACATAGTCCAGAAAAGCACAGAGAAAAATCACATCTCTGGCAATGGATGTTAACTAACAGAAAACTTCCCTTAAAACCTAATTCAGACAACCAGCGGCTGTAAATCAGGTGTTGGATAATATTGCTAGTCTGGCTATTCTCGGAGCTTAAGTACGCTTTTCAAATCATTGCTTCCAATTCCTGGCTATTATTACCTTATAAATAATTTTGAACAAAATCATCATCAAAAGCTCATATAATTTCCCTGGTCTGCAAAATGCAGCCACCTGCTTCGTTGAAATCACTTCTGTAGAGATAACACACCCAGTGTAAGCCACCGAAAGGAGCGTACCACTGATCCGAGTAATATATTTTCAATTTTTAATGAACTGTTACTTGTCCACAACATTATCTCTTTCAGGTTTCAGGCTGTGTGCCAGTGATAAACTGCATAGCTCAACATCTTATCTATTTTTAAGTGACCAGTCCTTAGAGGTAAATTCCCTGCTTTCCTCTGTGAATTGATCCAGTGTTTGGTTATGGTCAAATGCTTTACAAAGTGTACATGATGCGATTTTTAGAAAAGGGGGGGGAACTAGGAGAGATGGGGCTTAGAGATATTTCTGCTTCCTTTGTGAAAAAGTTTAAGTAATATGGACAACTAAAGTAAATCTCCCAGTAAGCTAGAGGCTCTTGAGATTTTGGAGTGAGGTGTTGAGCGATACATAGTATAAATCTGAGTAAGTCTGGCTGCTAGATAAGCAAGTAAAAGGAAGGAGGACCACCCTCTGTTTCAGATTATTTCTATGTAAGCGCAAGTAATACTGCTTCCAGATAGGATGGGATAAATAATCCCCCAAATTAGGCCAAATGATACAATATCCTCTGGGAAGCTAAGTAAGAATCAAGATCAGTGTCACATGAATGTCACATGGGAGAACAAGGCTAAAGAGATGTAAGTCAAATGGAGCCCCGGGGGGTCTACTCTTTAGAATCAGGGACTAATCAGCAGGTTCCTCTGGTCTTGCCAGTGTAATGAGAATCAAAGCACCTGCTGCTTGTGGTAGTGGGAGAACTTGTGAAAAAGTGAAGGTGGCATTCCTGAAACATACATGGGAGATTCTCCGGAGAGCCGAGTGAAATCTACCCAATTTCTGGACAGCTAGCCAGTTCAGGGAATTTACCTGACACCATGAGAAATTTGCCCTTTTATTTCTCTGGTAAATTTGAATTCCTTTTAGCTAAAGATTAGAGGGCAGGCTGTAACTATAATTTTTCTCTCATTTCATTTTCTGACTTTGTCTTTGTAAAATAAGAAGAGTGTTAGTAAAACACAGTATATCGGAATATCATTTTATATTTAGGGTTATCATTTAGGGTACCACAAAAAGAGAATTACAGGAAAGATTTGATTGGAAAATACTATTCTGATCTAAAAAATTTTAAACTAGAACTTGAAGGGAAGGCTTTAATGAAGGAAAATAACTAGGTAAGGATGTAAAACTCACCATGTGGTTGGAAGTGGTTAGATCATAAAATTTAATAAGAGAACTGAGCAATGTTTCTCAGAAGAGCAAAAGAAGGAATTCAAGGAGAATATTAATAGCTTCAGACAAGTGTACTGTCAAGGTACCATACAAGTTATAAAGTGTACCTTAAGTGTAGTGTGCTCAGTCATCTTGTAAGTTAGTTATCAACTAAATCTTGATATTGGGACAGATGATCATATTACATAAGCATAAATATTTGGTTTGAAATATAGAGGCAAAGACCAAAAAGGAGGCTATATTAACAAGCACATAAAATTTCCTGAAAAAATCTGAAAATAGAAGATTAATAGAGATATTTCCTTATAAGATATGGAGAAGTTGTGAGATATTTTTCAACCTGTGAGCTTTGGGGCGATGAATATGATTCTGTTTCAGTGTATCTAATTTTAATGTAAAATCTCAACTCTATCACTTCTTAATGGTAAAAAGAATTCAACACAGACATTAGTAGAAGTCCTGTTCTGCTATAAGCAAAATATCTGATGTATTTTTGCCTTGCATAGTTTATAATTTGTTCTTTCTTCAGAGGGCTGAAGAAACAGCTACTAGAACTGACATCCTAGATCAGTTTTGACCCTTGTGTATGTCAGTGGGTAGGCATAATTTGTCTGCAAAATTTGCTCAAGTGATTCAGATTTTTTCCCTTCCATATATGAAAACTAGCACTATAGATTTACTTCGAACCAATGTAAAACTTATTGTTAAAGGCTTATTACTACATTGTTAAAGATTGCTTATTAATAGATTAGTAAATTATGTGGGGCTACTGTATCATATATTAAAGCTAGTTCTAGGTTAAATAGCATTGTTAGGGATATCCATTTTCAAAAATCTAACAGAAGGGCTGATGTTCACAAATGTTGAACAATTGCTTTGCTCCTGGCACAGAGCTAGACACATTATTAAGCAAAAATTATTTAATATTTTTGACTATTTGCAAGTATCACATTACACCATAATGATTAGCCTAGTTACAAAGGAAGAATGCAAACTCAGAGATTAAACCATATGTAACAACCCTACCAGCAGCCACGGTAAAATTCTGACCTGAATCCATCAGTTCTGCCTTATGCTCCACCCTTTTGTGTGTGATCCTCTGACCTGAAGTAACATGGAAGTCTAGCTGTCCTCTTAAAATGCCCCCTCAACAAGGCACCCAAAGAAATCCTTACATAAGAGATGTCCAATATATCTCTTTGAAAGGGACAAACGCAAATGTTCGAAAGTGTTCCAAAGAGTGCAACTAGCTTATACAAGTTAATGTCAGCAAGGCTTACATGCAAAGATTTGCAAAACTGAGGAGAACTTCACTGGCCATATTTCAAGCAAACTGAGGGAGATGAGGTGGGGTAGGGGGGAGGAGAGAGAGAGAGAGGAATGAATCTTCTGTTCATAAATACAATGCATTATCATATTACAAGTAGAAACCCTCCACCTTATTTCTATATCCACCATCATATTTCCAAGTACACCAATAGCAGTTTAGTACGCAGATACTCAAGAACAGTAAAAGGTTTGCATTTTCTGACCCTCTCCTCCTGCTAATCTTTAGTAGCATGTGTAATATTTTCTGCCATCTGAGGTTTTCCCAATCTTAATCTATCTTTATTCTTCTCCATGGTGCTCAGTCAGACAAAGGTAGAAATTGGCAGTCTCTAATTAACTACCTAAGGAAAATCACCATGCATCCACAAAGAGATTCACAATTGGCTTAATTAAAACAAAAAACACCATTAAAATTAAGTTTCATCTTGTACTTCTGTGCATATATAAGCCTTTTATATTGCAGGAAAGTGCCTGATTTAGTCATTTTACATACCCTGGATATAAATTATAAATTTTATTATTCTCAATATGTGGTCTGTGGATGTGTTCAGAATGTTATTTGTAATAATTACATTGACAGTTTCTTGTCTTTGTCAAAATCTTTTTAGCATCCAGCAAACAGAGATGTTGTTGATGAACAACTTAAAAACCTAATCGGCAGGATCAGGGCAGTTGTTGAGATGAGTATTGCTATTGTGGTCAGAGATAGTTTTCTTGGGTAGTTCTTTCTACCTTAAAATAATCATTTCCAGGGCAGGGGATAGAGCTCAGTGGTACAAGCACCTACTCGGCAAATGTGAAGGTCCTGAGTTTGATTCCTGGCACCAAAAAATAATTCATTTTCTATTTAAAATGTCTGAAGATAGAAAATGATGAAAAGCTGTGAGATCATCCCCCACCTTAAGCCTAGATCCATTCTTCAAACTTTTGTTAGAACTCAAACCTTTCCCAAACAAAGGAAAAGATCTATTTCCCCAGATATCTCTGAGCTTCAAGAGTCTTGTTTTACCTCCTTCCTTATGGAGCCGAGATTATCAGGGAGCAATAGGTATTCTTTCCAAAGGAAAAAAAAAATTAATAAAATTTTGGCAGTGGTATCCTGGACCCAGCCTGTATTTATTGTGAGAGTTGGTTATTAAATTTCAGGACTGTTTTGAGCTGGTTTACACGGCATAGAAGCTTGAAATATACCATAGTTTGAGTATTTGCACCACAGAAACCAGCAAACAGTACCAATCAAGCCCCTCCCAGACCAAGAGCCGACTGTTACACCTTTACCAGCATAGGACCAGCTGATAACTGTTAGCACTCAGGGTTAACTGCAAGGATTACTAGACAATGAAAGAAAAGTTTTTCTTGATTTTTGTTTCTGTAAACAGCAAGCAGCTGCACAAATACAGCTGAAAATTTCTCAGGATGGTAAAAATTCCCTCTTCCCAACCCACTAGCTCCCCCTCCTCCTTTCCAGCCCTCATTTTCAAATCTCTTGCCTTTCCAATTCGTGTCAGGTTAGAAATGCTTGTAGCTCATTTATTTTTGTGATATTTTTGTTATTATTTTTTAGGAGACTATTTAAATTTCTTTAATTGCTGAATGCCTCTCTGGCTAGTTTTTGGAGCATCTTTATTTAGTCCTACAACTGACACATTTTCTACTTTCTCATTTTGCGTGCAAGCCACCCGAACACTTCCTGTGATGAACGACGTTCTCTTTGATACATTGCCGAAATGGACTCTACACTGTCACCACAAAGGACAATGCTGGACAGCATGAATGTGTAAATGATTTTAAAAGATAGTATCTTTTCCCTTCTGTTTTCAAATTATTTGTAACAGTTTTTAAAGACATAGTCACAGCTGCCTGAAGCAGGCCTTCTTTCCCCATAGAATCACCTAGACATTCTTGCTCCTGAACTTCACAAAATGCTCATCTTGCTATTTATTTTATTTCTGCCATACGTCCAGTGTAGAGTTCTGTAATATAGCCTGTTGTTAGGGCAGCAGAAAAGTTTGTCATGGTCTCGTGGCTAATGACAGTTGAGTCTAGACCTCTTACCTGACTGGGCTGCAATGAGTAAAGAATTGTCTGTGCATAAATATCTAATATAGTCAGTAGATGTACGCTATGAAACTTTTAAAAAATATTTGCTACTATAACATTCAAAAAGAGGGCAAGTGGCCTGCAAGCTGCAGGTTAGGTGCACAATACACGCCCAAATTCAGACGGTGGTGATCGTCCTTTTAATCTTGCTCCTGCCTCGTCATTATGAGAACAGATTGTTGGATCACTTGAGTCTTAGTGCTGGACCAGCTGGAAGGGAAGTGCAGGGGACACAGATCCTGGCTCTTGACCTTTCCTTCCTTGCAGAGGACTTATCACAGGGCAACTTTGCTGATTGTTCATCCTTTTGCATACTCTTGTCCAGGAGGGAAGACGGGACCTATCTCCTCCATGAATTTCTCTGCTATCACTATGATTCCTTCCTTGTGTGGGAGTTAGCTGCCAAGGAATGAGCCATTCTGCACACCGCCTCTCCCTGTCCTATGATGTATGTTCTGTATGATGGGACCTCCAGAAATCCAGCTTTGTCTGTGAATGGCTATGAATGGCCCTGTATTTTTAGGTAGGGTTCTATATTAGGAAGCTTTAAGTGGTTATGCACCACCAGTATATCCTTCTACCTAGTCTTTGTAATAAAAACGATATTTTGGTTTTTATTATCAGATTCCTTTGTGTCTACTTAGCGTCCATAGTTCAGAAAAATGGAGTGTGCTTTATTGGATCATTTCCAAAACCATAATGTCTAATGAAATGAATCAGTCAATTTCTTTAAATATCACATCATTACTCTTATATGAGAGAGCCCAAGTATACATAAATTACAGAGCAAAATACAAGATAATATGAAAGACAGAATCGGATATTTTGCAGAAAGGAAGAGAACCAAGAGATGGAGACAGGGAGATGGGAGAAAGGGGAGTGATGACAAAAGTAAAAAGAATTAAATGCCTCAACTCCTGCTGATGAATGTCATCATTGTGTACTGCAGAAATATACAAATAAAAAATGGTGAAACTCACTGAAGTTCCATTTTTGCATTAGTAATGTTCATCAACTGAGGAATGGATAAAAAAGATGTGGTACTTTTATACAGTGGAATACTACTCAGCCACAAAGAAGGATAAGCTTGAGACTTTTACAGGTAAATGGATGCAACTTGAGACCATACTCATAAGTGAAATAAATCAGACCCACATGTATAAACACAGTATTGTCTCCCTGGTGTGAGAAATTGAAAGAGTAAATAAGGTCTAAAATGTACAACAGATATTGTGGAATGGGAAGAAATTGCTTAAAAGGAAAAAGGAACTAGGGTGGGGAAAACAGAAAGGAAGGAAAGGCAAAGGGAAAAAAATGCAAGTTAGTTATACTATTAGTGTCTCTCATAGAAAATGAAAGCCTGTGCTCATATTGATTGGAGAAATTTTTATGACCATATCTTATATTCTGAGTAACTACTTTAAGGATAACAATATGTAATGTATTAACTATTGTCATTCTCCTATTATCTTGTTATGAAATTTTGTTTTACCTTTTTTCTATAAAATAAAGAGAGATAGAAACTATCACTGTCATAGAGATCTTGGAGCACAGATATTTACAGGGTATGTAACATCTACTAAGCAACCAATGAATGCTAAGTGGTGCCCAAGGCTCTAAGAATATTTTGTCCTAGAGACTGCAAGGTGCTTGGGTAGTGTTCATAATCTAGGAAATAACTGTAATACTGCTAATGTTGGAGCAGAGAAAACACCTAACTTTGCCTGAATAGGCTCAATGAGAGAAAAAATATTTTTTTCATAATTCACTTCCATCCCACAAATCTTTTATCAAGCATATCTTTCTTCTAATTGCCATTCAGTTTCTGGAAATATACTAACAAAAATAGAGATACATATACATAAAAAATTAGATAACCTATGTGGTATCATTGGCCTTTGAAAAATTAGGAATTGACCTTGCTGACATTTGCTAGCATATTATTTTGATGGGGGGCATAACAAAGAGCTACAAACTGGTAGCTGACACAGTAGAACTTTATTTCTCACAGTATTGGATGCTAGAAGCCTGAGATCAAGTCTGAGTATTAGGAGGTTGATTGTTTCCGGAGCTGCTCCTTGGCTGGTGTGTGGCTGTGTTCTCCCTGTTTCTGTGTGTGATCTTTCCTCTCTGTGTGACTCTGTCTCCTTTTTATAAGGCCTCCACTCTCCTTAATGACTTTACTTACCTAATTACATCTTGGAGACCCTAGCTCCAATTCCAGTCACATTCTGAGATCACTGGAAGGAAAGGATACAACATACAAATTTTGGAGAAAAGTATTCAGCCCCTAACGGCCACCTGCAGGAAACATCTCTAGCAATAGAGAGGCACTTAGCCACAGTCTTGAGAATCAAGCACTAGAATTCCTCAGACGTCAGTGGTTTGCCAGAGGTCTTTAGGAAGTACATCATTTTCCCTTATGTATAAATTCCATCCATCCTACTTATCCTGCTGATACTGATCGACTTCAGATGAATTGTGTAATTATGAAATTGTCAGAAAATTGGTGACTAACTGAAGTTGTCTTCCACTCATTTTTACTGGAGGGAAGAACTTAGTGAAAGAGGCCTCAACATATACTAATATTTCTCAATCTCTTTCTTGTTTTTCTTTTTCTTTCTCTTTTCTGTTTATTCCAAGCAATACAAACAACTGCAATGGTTGGGGAGGAAAACAAAGGATTAGATTACCACAAGAAATGAATTAACGCATTTGCATTTGTCTAGCTGTACTCTGTGCTTTTGTACTTTTCAGGGCATTATAGAAATTGTTAAATGAGGGTGTTGCAAAAATGGAAGGCTGTTACCAGATATTTTGCCTTGAGTAAAGTACCTTGCTGGGAACCGATCTTGCATTTGAAATATTCTAATTTGGGTTTACAGATTATTGCACGTTAGAAGTGCATTAATCAAGAGACTCCTGTTTTTTCCTGCGGCATCTACAGTCTACCTCCATGCAGGTGGGGTTAGAATTCTATCACTGAGCTGTACAGTAGAAACTGACTGCGGGACACAATGTCCTTTTGTCCTTAGACCCTGGTCTTTCTTATCATCAAGACTCTTATTGGTCATATTCTATTTTTCTGCCTTTATCCTCAGATATGGTTATATTTATTATCCCCTTTATATTTTATTTTCTATTTTTTAATCTCTGTTGATGTCTTTTCTCAGTTCTAGGAAGTTTTAAGAAAAATTGATCAAGAAGTCCTCAGGATATAAAATTAATCAAATTAAATACTCCAATTTCACAGGCAGTGTGAGCAAACAAGCAATTCATGTAGAGATCTATGTGGTACTTGAGAAAGTTACTAATAGAGAATATTTTATATAAAATAAAATTTTAATGATGGACATTTGGTTTTTCCTTTAACTTTGATATTATTGAAGTGTTAGAGTCCTCTGATTTGGGGGAGTGTCAATCATTGCAGTTTTAATCTCATGAAACATATAGTCTTTTAATATTAAGAAACATCAGCTGATTTACACAGGAAAATCTGAATTTCACAGCTTTTACCCTACTTATATAACATAAATAAATTTGAAGTTGAGTTAACAAAACAGTTGCTGGGCAAATTTATTTTTATAATTCTTATTCCTGATGCTTTGTCTTTGTTCCCATGGTCTCTGAAGTAGAATGTCAAGGATAAATTTGTGGAAAACATAAGGGATCACAATGAACTATATACTTATGGCTATTCTTTAGAAAAACATCATCTATTTACTCATATCAATAATACTAACAATAGTAATATAATAGTTATATTAACATCTAGTACTTATTGTGAATTTATTACCTGCAAGGCATCATGAAATTATTACCTCGTTTAAACTGGAAAATGAGAACCTAGTGTTATTCCAATTTTGCAAAAATGAAAACTTAGATAAATATGAGAAAGACCTGAGGACACGCAGCTGCATAAATGGCAAAGCCAAATATTTCCTCTTTCTTCAAAGGACTCTGAAATAAAGGCCAACCGATATACCTAACATAGTATCCATTTGAAAATGATTAACTATAAAAACAATTTCTTATTCAAAAGTTCTCTTCTCTCAATCTTTCTTCCAATAAATATTTAAAGAATGTTATTTTATATAATTTTTATAAAAATGTAAATTGACTTAGAAAAAATGTGTTTCTCAAATGCAGGTAATAAGGGAAATGGGAATTAGGTATTCTGGAAGAAGAGAGAAATTGTGCTAGAATATTAAAATTTTAATAATCTTTGCTCCTTGCCACAGATGTAATACTTAGTCTGAATCTTGGAATAAGCCTCGGGAGTTTTACTGTGAATTGGCAAAGAGATTTTCATTCAGCTTGGGCTTTCTTGTTTTTCAGACTTGTTTTGTTTGTCTGATTCTGTTTTTATTCTTTGATTCTCTTATGCATTTTTAACTTTTTGGTTCCTGTTTTCTCTTTTATTTTCTTAGCTCTCATCTCAAAAGATTTCTTTTCAGACTGTTGGCATATTTCTAACACATTTGTTTAGGGATGGGGTTCCCTAGAGCTCAAGTCTGAGGAAAAGAAAACGGCTCAGTCAAAATGTAACAAGGAATAAGTTCTCAGCCACGTTAAAAATCCTGAAAGAGCTACTCGATCTTGGGCCTGATGTTTTCTAATTTCTTCATAACAATTGATGTTTTCTTTATTACTGTGTAAGTATCAGAAGTCTTTTGAAACGTGAGGTTAATTAATGTTTTAAGACAACAGAATGCTCAAGTCTGCTGTTTTGTTTCAATGGGCCAACTTCAACAAATTTTCTTTAAAGTTCTTAGGTCCTGAAATATAGCACTCTTCTGCATTATCAAATATATTATAGAGGAAAGCTTGACCAATGCACTGGTTCTATGCAAAAGAGAGTCTAACTGTCAAGAGGAGTTCTTAGTGCTATTTTAAAGAAGAAAAATTTAAAATAGCACTCAGGAGTTTAGCATGATTCAGATGCTCTCAAATACCTACATAATTAAACTGTATGTACTGATGATTACTTTATTGTGTGAATAGTTTGGATTTGCAACAAATCGAAAAAATAAACCTGAACTGATGGCAAGCACTCAGACAAGGACACTTCTACTGCAGAGTTTTCCCAAACTACACAGTTTCAGCACTTACTGGGGGTAGTCAATTAGCAAAGTTTAGCTCTCTGACTTTGAACTTAGGAACTTCCTGGTTTGATATGAATCCTTGAGTTACCATGGCAACTGCTGCCACCCAGGTGAGGTTCAGAAAGGGGCTTTCTCCTTTTTTTCTCAGATTTCCCAGAATTTGTTTGTCTCCCAAACCTGAAAAGGCCTGCTGCACACAACAAATGCATATGTGGGTATGTCATTAATATTGGGCATGAGAAAAATGCCAGAATTTGGTAATGTATATTCAAGTGTTAGTACCAATTGTTTAAAATCTTGTGGCATTTGTTATGTCTATAGTTGTCAGGAACTTTCATGACTTATCTAATACGAATGGGAAGATTTTTACTTATTTTTTTGTTATAGTTGAAGATAGATTATGAAACCAACATGTCAGCCTAGTTTTGGAAAATTCTCTTTGCTGAATAATCAGAGCACTGGGTAAAATGCAAGAACTGACTCATGCTTAAATGTCTCAAAGACATTAGGTGATTTAAAAACTTTTGCTAAAACATATTGAAATAGGCGTTGGTACAATGGGATATATATTGACATATATAATACTGTTATTTGGGATCACTGTGGAATAATATCTCATTTTGCAAAATTCTTGTGGTTCAAAATATAACAACAATGAAAGAATGAGTATAATTCTGAAGTATTTAATCACTGAGATTCAGTGCCTCTTTAAAAATATTAGATGAAAATGAAAATGTTAGAGTGTGAGAGAGAACATAGATATCAGAAAGCTAAAGAAGAATTGAAAGATGCATCTGATAAAATATTTTCAGATATTTATTTATAAAAGAAGTATAAAACAGTTTCATTCACTTCATTTTAAATGTATTAAAATTACTCAAAGTAAAGGAGATTTTAGTAGTCTTTGAGTTATGGCATTTTTCACAAATGAAGATTTACCCATTCATTAAAGGAATCATGTTTAGATATTACAAAATAGAGCTCCGTGTTAATGACAGCTCTCCAAATGCTTAAGTTTTACAAAGTAGAAATCTAGGCAATGTAGTAGAGCTTGCAAGGGCCTTGAAAATTGCATGAATTTCTAACTTCCTTTGAATAGGTGAGGATGTAAAAGTCTTGCAATGCCAGAATAATGTTCTGAAAGTGTTACAATATACATGGTCAAACAGCCCTGTTATTGGGACAAATAATATAACAATATTAGACTAGAGTGTTAGCCAGATTTCTCATCCCTGTGACACAATACCTTGGAACAATAACATAAAGGAGGAGAGATTTAATTTGGTGCATGGTTGAGGGAGTTCAATTTATGGTTACCTGGCTCTAAGGGGGAGATACGGCAGAGGGCATGGCAAAGAAAGGATGCTTAGCTCATAGCAACCAGAAAGCAGAGCAGGGTAACAGTGCCAGAGAGGAAAAGGGCAAAGGACAAGTTGTAGTAGCTAAAGTCATGCCTTCCTGACCCCCTTAGACACGCCCAGAATTGGTGTACTACCATTCGTCTGGGCAGTTGCCAAGACAATGAAATTTTATCATGAAGCTTAAACTTCATATTATCTCCCTCTACAGCTTGACATACAAATATATCTCCTTAAACAATACTTAATCTCCAAATGGAGACAAGGTCATAATTCTGCCTAACATGATACATCTATCTTGTGTACAATTTAAAACTCAATAATTCCTTCCCCAAAGACTCAACAATTATAGCCTACAACTGTCAAAGTCCAAGTCTCCTCTGAGACTCAAAGGAAACTCTCAGCTGTGAGCCCTTGTGAAAATGAAAATTTTCAATATTTCCAGCATAAAATGGCACAAAGTATACATTCCTTTTCTAAGTGGGAAGAAGAACATGGTAGAAAAAAATTAGACCAAAGCAAGACCAGTACCAGCAGAGCAAACATTAAGTCCTGTAGCTCCATGTCTAACAGGGGCAAATTGTGCTGAGATGTGAACCCCAAAGGCCTTGGGTTGACCTGCACCTTTGCTCTTGCTGGGTACGGTTCATCTGGCCTGTCTTGGACTGGCTCCATCTGCACTCTGAAGCTTTCTGCACCAGATATCCTACACTTTCTGGCATCTTCAGCATCATCGCGTTTTCATTATAGTTTAGGCTTCATTCTCACAGTTTTACCCATCAACTTCTCAGGGTGCATTGTTTGGTCTCCAAGCCTTTCCTTTGAAATCTGGGAGGAAGCTTCCTTACCCCACAACTCTTCCATTCTACATACTGTTAATACTAGCATCATGTGGACCACACCAATGTCTGCCGTTACTGGAAGCAGCAACAAGACTACCTTGGATCATGCCTGCAACAGCCTTTGAGTGCCTGGTTAGCTAAGAACCTTGAAATGAATCCCGAGGAACCAATCTCCTAGGTGGTCCTTCTTGAGGAGTGGCTTCAGGGACTCTCTTCTTGAATGAAAGGCGGACACTTTTTCACCCTTGAGACTGTGATGGGTGGGATCTTGATGATTTCTGAGATGCTCTCAAGGCATCTGTATCAGTCAGTGTCTATATATGTAGGCATTTAGAAGATACGCTTACACTGCAGAGTCAGATGTGGATCACTGCAAAAGAGTCATCTGTGTGCTGGAGATCTGAAAGATCCAATCAAAAGTCAAAGGCCTGAAGCTCACTACAGAGTTTTATGCAAGTCTTCAACAGGAAGTGAAAGGGTCTGTGCCGAAAAGCTGAAAAGTCCATGATGGAAGCCTGTAGATGGATGTCCAAAGGTACTGCCAAAGGTGGGATATCCTCAGAAGAAACAGAAGTGAAACTTCCTTCTTCTTTCCTTTTTTATTCCATCCATACTACAAGCCAATTGGTTATGCCTCCCACACCCAGGGTGAGTCTTCCCTCTTCACTAAGTTTATTATTTAGACAAATCCAGAGCTCTGCAAACCAATCACCTGAGCATTTCTCATTCAAGTGGAAACCACATCCTCTATCTTCTGAACCTTATACAAAGTTCTTGGTTTTTTTAATGATGCTGGTCATTTGAATAGCCATATCTCCTTTGGCCCCAACTTGCTTATACATGTTTCCTTTTGAACCAAAATTTTCTACTCTGATTTACCCCCAGTTCAGTACCCATGCCATAGTATGAATGGTGAGCTACCTTTGAATTTCCTCTGTAAAGTCAGTTAGTTCACTCATTTTAATCTTTGTCTCTTGCAAAGTCTCAAGACATGACAAAAAGTACAAAAAGTTTTGGGTAGAATATAACATACATGCCTTCTAGTCCAGTTGCCTGTGCAGTCCTCATTCCCACCTGAAATTTCCTGGACTAGCCTTTACTATTCACATTCCTTTTAGCATCCTTGTCCTCTGAGGTTGGACTTGAATCACCCACCAATTTCTGTTTACATCATGGTAAAAATTCTCAAGCTCAGCTCTCCAATCCAAACTCTTCCAACAAACCAGTTCCAATGGCTTCTATAGCACGTGGTTAAGTATAATTACAGCAATGACTTGCCTTCTTCAATATCAATTTTCTGTCAGCTTTCTAACTGTGACAAAATACCTGACAGTCACAACTTGAAGAGAGGTTCAATTTGGCTCAGGGTTTCAGGAGACTCAGTCTATGGTTACCTGGCTCCAAGGCAGAAACATCATGATGGAAGGGTATGAGAGAACAACGATGCACAGTTCATGGCAGTGAGGAAGCAGAGCAAGGGAACAGTGCTAGAGAGGAAAAGGCAAGCAGACCAGGGATAGTACCCAAGGTCAGGTCTTGATGATCCACACCAAAATACCCACGAGTGTGCTGTAGCAATCCTCTGGGTAGCACCAAGGCTGACCTAGTTGATAAAATCAAGTTCAACTGTAACAGTTAGTATTGTAAAGGAGCAATAAGATGGAGATTTTCAAATTTAACTCTGTAATTTACTTTGCAATATTTGGCTATCTATTTAACTTCCATAACTCTTCAGCTTCATCTTCTATAAAGATTGTTTTGAGAATTACATGTGAAATGGTTTCACAAATGCTGAGACATATGTTGTCATGTGACAAGTGCTCAATAAATACTAAATTATTCTTATTACTAAGTTAATGCTATGCTATACTGCTGTACTCACACTTCAGGTATCAATTACCATAGGAAAATGGAATCAATGAAGCAATATCAAATATACTATAAGATAACTTTTTCTCTTGTTCCTCTTTCCAATATGTAAAACTACCAAATGAGTAGAAATTACAGCCCTCTTTTGTCTTGTGTACCACTCATGTTCTCCACACCACCACCACTACAACCACAAACACATGCACATATATATTACTTGCTTCCTTAAAGGCATGAGCTCTTGGGATGTCAGACAGTTTCTTTATGAGCTAGGATGAGTTGAGCCACTTTGGTTGAGTGTGTCTGAGCAATAACATGTTAATTGAAAATGTTGATAATTCATAGCCACCTAACAGTACTTCTTGCCTTTCTTTTGGGAAAGTTTCTATTTCTTCAACTTTTGTATTTTTGTCAAAGATATTTTTGAAATCAGTAGTTATAAAATCATCCCCAGCCAGCTTCATTTCTTGAGGATGAGAGAGGAATCCTTCATAGAAAGGTAAAAGCAGCATCACTATCAGAAAATGTACCCTGTCACAATATTACGAGGCATCTCACAATGCTTTCTGATTTCTCTGCAGAAAATCTAAGTAGAAATTATTTCAGTACTATTTCTTTTTATTTCTTTTTTCCCTCTGCATGACCTATCCCTTGCTAGCTTTTCTGCTTGAGGTTTCAATTGCCCTGCTGCATTATGATTCAACCTTTTTACATTTTTATTGTTCCATAAACCTAGATGTTGATTTTCTTTCATACTTGATTTAATTTATTTTGTGAGTTTGTGTTCAATTTATGGATTTTGGGATAAATCTCTCTCACTGGTTCTTTACACTGTAGACTGCATAAAATCTAATATATAAAAGTTTACTGTGTTTTTGATGTAGAAGCAAATGCTATATTTGATTTGGCTTTGGTCATAAGGGGTTATTGAGCACTGGAAATGTTTTTGATACTAGTAAAATTAGTTCTCTTTGATTTTCATTTGAAACAAAAAGGGGGAAATTGATAGTTATCTGAGTTTCATATTTGAGCTGACTCTGATCTTTGATTATTTTCAAATGTTTGTGTAAATTTGAGTTGTATCTAAGCAATCTACTATTTGCAGTATTTTCAAAAGTCAGCATCAATAGCAGAGCCAGATGCTTTTTAGACTAAAGTAACTTCCACACTTTGAAAAACATTGCATTAGTTTTTACTGAAGAATATAAGAATTGCAATGATCAGACAATTTCACTCTGGAGTCTATGAGACTTTAATGAATGACAGAAGCAGTTACATAAGACTTATTCATGTAACAATAAAAGCTGGGTACTCAGCTTTTATTTACAGGGGTGTTTCAAATTAGATTTTTGAGATAGTCCATAGGTACTGCTTAGCATCAGACATCACATATTGCTAAAAGATTTATCCACAGAATAGTAACTGGTCTTTAAGAAATACACAGATTTTTTTAAAAATTGTGATTACTGCAGAGTTCTTACTTCAGATTTCTTTTTCAACCTGGATTTTCTCATTACTCAGCAAATTTTTAATGAAAACTACAAAATGCTAATGAAAAAATTTTAAGAATTTCCAAAGAGCCAAAAGAAGCATAAAATAAGAGGAACCACTCTATTCCACTTTTAAGACACTATATTACTACAATAATCCAGCTAGTGCTGGGGCGAGGGAGAGACCAAGATGCAGATTAAAGACACAGAGAGGTGTGGTGGGTCAACAACTGGTGGGCAAGTTGTAACACCCAGCTGAACTGAATCAGGGTCATGCGGGGTGCGAAGGTCCATCTGAGGATTGTTGCCAACAGTACAAAAAGGAGAACTGGAGGGGAAGAAGGGGGGCTGTTGGTTCTCTTGAGGAGCTTGTTAAGCTAAATTCCTGATTGGAATGCAGCTGACCCTCAGCTGGACTCTTGGGGTCATTAGTGTGTGGACAGATTTCCTGCACTCTTTTATACTTGACTCTTTGGGTGACTACTATAAAATAATCCTACAAACTATGTATAGTGTATTAAACTGTTTATCTTACAAATCCTGACTACAACAAAAGAAGAATTCAGAGATAAATGCACAAAAACATGGCAACTCACCATAAAAACAGCAACAACAACAACAACAAAGGTACAAAAGCAATTCAGGAAAGAAAAGATTCTGTTTGGTTGTCTTTTCCACAAATGGTACTGGATCAATTGATCAAAACCTAAAAAAAAAAAAAAAAGAAAAAAGAAACATAAACCTTTCAATTTATCCCCTGATTAAGTAAAAATTAGAATATTGTTTAATCCAAAATTTAAACTTATAACTTTATTAGAAAAAAAAACAATGAGAGACTCTTCAGTAAGTAGAGTTAGGTAAAATGTTCTTAAGACAGAAAGACCATGATCCATGGTTGAAAAAACAAAAAACGAATCTCAAATCTTTGCTTTGTAAAAGACCATGTTAACAGCATGAAGAGGCAAGATGAACTGGAGAAAATATTTACAAATCCCATTTATACAAGTCTTCATGAAGGAGTTGAATCTGTAATAAAGAAACTCAATACTAAATAGTGAAAATCATTCAGTTAGAAAATGACAGCACCGGGAACACATTGTTGGCCAAAGGAGATACACAGGTAACAAGTAAGCACATAAAAATGTGCTCATTGTCATTGGTCATTAGGGAAATGTAACTGAAAAGCACAATTTGTTATCATTACATGGCTATCAGAACAGCTAAAGCCGAAAAAAGTCCTGAAAACACAATACAGTCATAGTGTTGTGTTCTTACAGTTTATATCTAGAATTCCCCCCAAAACTGTTGGGGACCACGAATTATAAATTGAGTCGAGGGGACATCCGTGCTTGTTCTTGTCCTGCCCTTGAGCTAGATCTGGAAAGCAGAAACCCCTTTTTCCTGGTCACAACTGGAAGCCCTAGGGCTAGTGACTGCTGTGGCACTCACAGGGCAAGAGAAGACCTGCTAAAGAGGATAAGGCACCTGGGGAAAACAACAGTTTCCTTACTGCCCCACCTCCCCAATCCTGTTCTTGTTCTTGTCCTTGCAAGAAGGTTTTGATCTTCCTAGCCCACGGTAGTCGCCATTACTGTTCCCAGAAACACCCACTGCACTTCACTCATTGTCCTTGACCCAGAAGTAGTCAATAAATACCAAGAGTCTGGCTGCCTTGTGGGCTTTTGTTCCCTGAGAACAAGTCATCATCCCAGATCCCTGCCTGCACCCCTATTTTGTCTCTTGCTCTTTCTCCCCATGCTGCACCATCACACTTAGCAGGAAATTGAGGACTCACTGCAGGGGTCCCCAATAATTGGCGCCATGAAAAGGAAAACCAATACAAAAATCTTACGTGCTCAAAAGTGGGGCTTTAGAAGGTGCTTGGATCATGGAGCTTCTCTACTAATGGGCGGCATAATTCCTGGATGAGTTTAGAGCTGATTTGCTGTTAGGAGATGGAACCTTGCTGGGAGTGGCGGGTCACCAACATATAAACGGGAAGGATGCATCTCCTTCCCTGGACTCTTCCTTTGAGCTCCACCAGAACATGAGCAACTTTCCTCTCTGTCCAGGTACTTGTACCATTCCATTTCTCCTTGGGGCCAACCAAACATGAGCCACAATAAACCTCTTCTCCTTTAAGTTGTGGGTGTAGGGTTCATGAGGTGTACAGAGAGAATATTTCCCTCACATTGACTGAAAAATAGGAACTGAATACAGAATTACTTGTATCATGCATTGCACCAATTACTTGTGATATATCATGGGGAGGGACCTTAATGTTGGCTCTCATGAGGCTTACCTTCTAGTGAGAGAATAAAAAGAGTGAATGAATAGAAAAGGGATTTGAAACATATTATCACCCACAAAATCTTGCTTGGATTTGGAAGATGAGTAAAACTAATGGTTTGCTTATGGAAAAAGCTCTGACAGTCATTTTTTGTTTTTTCTTATCTAAGAGGGGAAAATTTGGAAAGATAGATGAGAGGAGGCATAGCCCAGTGTCTCTTTCCAGCTCTTGCTTTGGACTATTAATTAAGGATATCAATTTGGGATCCTGGGAAACCTCTGAAATGCTGCTGAGGAAGTTAATTAAAGACCTAAAGTAACAGAATGATTTGATATAAATTCAGAGTAATTTTACTATAGAGAGCTATACTACAAATGACACTGACGAAATATGAGAAAAAGGGTCAATAAATCCAGTTCTGAAGACACTGAATTCTGAAAAGAACCATTGTACTCTGAACCAGTATATTTCTAAATAAAATATCTTATGTAAGTATCACTCATTATAGTAGGTAAATAATTTATAACTATAAATATCAAGATATTTATTTAGAAGCAAATTAGAGGTATCTTTTTCTAACACTTGCTGAGTAGAGTAAGACTGACCTTACCAGCACTTTCACTCCAGCAAGCCTAAGAACAATTATTCACATTGCAGGAATCTGGGAGATAGAGTATAATAAAGAGATCATGTGCAAGTGGAATGCTTATGGACCACTTATCAGAGATTAAAAGTTAACCTTAACAATAATATT
Organism: Chinchilla lanigera; assembly: GCF_000276665.1. Classification (NCBI taxonomy): domain Eukaryota; kingdom Metazoa; phylum Chordata; class Mammalia; order Rodentia; family Chinchillidae; genus Chinchilla; species Chinchilla lanigera. The sequence goes on from NW_004955409.1 coordinate 33,979,773, forward strand.
AAGAATCTTTATCTTCAAAATCTTTATTCCATGTACTATATCAAGGGGAAACAATCACCGAATACTTAAGAGACTCCAGGAAAACACATGAAATCAGTGGCATAGCTTAGGGAATCATAAGAAAATCGAATGTACTTCTTTAAACATAGATGCTTTACTCTTTTAAGTACTTCTATAACTTTATTTTCTATAATGAATATGCAGGTTATCAAAACATTTATTGAGATGCCCTTTAAAACCAAGGCCTACCAGTACCTACCAGGCCTACCAGGAATGCACCCCTATGATCTCAGCAGTCTAAGAGCCTAAAGTAGAAGATCACAATTTTAAGAGATTTAGTTTATGATTTAGTGAGTCTCTGTCTCTGTCTCTGCCCCTGTCTCTGTCTGTGTCTCCCCCCACCCTCTCTTTTGGGTCCGCTGTATAAAGGCTATGGCTACAGCTCAGTATGAAGCCTGTGAGTTCAATCCTTAGTATCACACACGAACACAACAAAGGGAACAAGCAAGCAAAAACCAAACTAAAGTCATAGAGGGGCTTTACTCAGGCGAGACATTTTTGAGGGTGACATCCGGGGAAATGGCACAATTAGGCAAGTAAGGAGGAGGAAAAAAGTTTCTATCTCTGCTCTTAAATCTTCCCTACTCTGGAGTCTGTGACAAATTGCTAAAGTAATCCCAGCAGATGCACTTCTGCAGCAACAACTCCTTTAAGGACCTGCGTGGGGACCTGAGAGTGTGTGTCTGTACCTACGTGTCTGCGTCCGGGCGTGCCTTAATGAGGTTGATGAGAACATTTGTTTATTTTGCTTTGTAACGTTGCCTCTGTCCTCTAGAAGCAAATGAATAAGTAAATAAATGAATGAATGAATAAATAAATAAATGTATAAATGTTCTCCTGGCCTATACTTCTTCTTTAAAGATCAAGTTCTTAATGTTTGAAGTCCGGATTGTACAACGAAAAGAGGTTTCATTATACAGCTCTCTCAATCTACACTTCACTGTATTGATGTTGTCTAAGCTTTTCTATCATAAAAATTTTATTCAGAAGTCTCTGATGTTGACGTCTTAAGGTCACTTCAGAAATTTTATTTTCCGGATCCTTTTGAAAAGTGGGGTTTCCTAGGCAATGGCAAACACACGTTGGAGTGATGTGCTTTGCCTCTGTGGAGCACGGTGCTGTTTGTCTCCACATTGTCTCACTGAAGCAAACATTGTTTGTTAGAAGAGATGGGATGCCGCTCTAACCTTGAAAGGGAAAGGAAGGAAGAAATAGCATTTTCTCAATATAAGCCTCTGTGATAACACCAAAATGTGAAACTTTATGAATGCTGTTTGAGAGATTCTATTTTTTGATAACTCAGAAATTGCATTTTTGGCAGGGCGGTTTCAAAAACAGAACACTGGGGCTTTGATTTGGTCTTCTGTTTTTATCTGTAACTTTAATCTATAAATGGGAAAGGTTTTTTTGACATTTGTAGCAGCATTTCTGAGATTGATGCTGCTGCCTATTATTATACAGGAGAACATTTGATACTAAAGGTTCCCGCAGCTCCCATCAGCTTTCTATAGCAGGTCTGCTCTCCTGACATTTAATGTCCCTTAAGCCTGATATGGTCTGATAACTTCAACACGCCAGCTGCTTTAGGGAGAAATAAAGAACTGCAGTACCCTTGATTCTTTGTAGGTACTGTCACCACCTACATCACCAGTCACCCATCACCTTTCCCCTTAATATGTGTGAATTAAAGTCTAGGAAAAACGTGTGGATCATGTCCCTGTGTACATGTACCAAACACACTAAGATTAAATCAGGTTGGAGCTAAGATAGTCTCATTATAAACACAACTAAAGGATTCAGCATTGGTCACCGTGTTGAAATGTCTACGTTATCTTTCTGGGGATGACCTTGAGTGAGCCCAGAAAAAAGGAAAATTTCCCTGTGCCTCAAATATCAGTTCTTTGCAATCACTCTTTTCGTTCTTGTGCCTGGAAGAAGTGTCACTGCTATACTTGCTTAATTCACAAGAGTACGCTTGTCTTTTAATCATAACTCAGAAACCAGATTGGAACCTGGTGAAATCAGCTGATACAGCCACGCACTGCATGAACTCTAGTGGAACAATACACAGCTATACCAAGAAGGAACATTTTTCTATGTTCTGAGCTGAAAGATCTGCAGAATCTGTTCTCAAGTGGAAAAAATGCCAATACTTTTTGAGTGAGTATGAGAAAGTGAAACATTCATATTTGCCTGTATCTGCATAAGTAAACACTGAGAAATATTCTGAAAGTAATGGAAACACTAACCAGGATGGAGAACATCAGGAAGAAAAGAGTGAACAGGGGCCAGGGTTGCAGTGAAAGCTCTTGACTTATATCATTTACATTATTTTAATGTTTTTAACCATGTGAATGTGTTATTCCAGAACTATAATTTAATCGTAAGGGCAGAAAACTTAATTTTTATTGGAGTTTTGTGACACCTGACAGTGTTAACTAGGCTCCGGGAGACCAAGAGTTCCCATTTGGTGAATCCATGAATCTCTGAGATGGACCATTAAGTTCTCAGAATGGTCCTCACTAAATTTTGGAATTTTTACCTTATCACTACATGTATCTTTCCTTTCATACATCTTTAAACTCACAGAGGGCAAACACTGCACCTGGCTCAATGTTAAAGATATGTGTGCACTACTTAAAATCACTCCCAGGGAAATGTACTTTGTGTTTGAAATAAGAGAAAGAACGGTGACCCACTTTCTCAGCAGTAAAGACTGATTATTTTTAAAATTCATGATATTCTATATCCAAGAGGGTAATTTATAAGAATGCTGTTTTTCAGTCCACTGCTCATGAAGAAAATTAGGCTTTCTCATTTTAGCAGTTTAAGAACTAATTTCAGTGGGAATGAAAGAACAGAATATGAATTTACCAAACTTATCCTCTTAGTGTTATTTCCTAATAAAAATAAGTCATTACACTGTAGTCAACAGGTAATGAATGGAGAACTTGAAAATCTAAGCTTGGTAGAAGCTTTCATGATGGCTTTGTTAAACTGGGGGTGGAAAGCACAGCTTACTCTGTGATATCCCAAATAATCTAACGTACCTCAGAATTACCATACTGTGATACAAATGAAATGAACACATAATTGATAAAGGAAAGCAAAAATGACTGTAGGCCATCAGCTATGACCAGCAGATAACAGTTGCCTAGGCAGAGCGTGCTATAAAACATGTCTGATAGAGCTATGATAGAACTGGAAATGAGTCCAGAAAGATGGCTGGAATCACGAGAGAAAAAAATTTTATTTGTCTTGAAATCTAGATAACCCTATATGATGATTGGACAATCTAACTTGACATGTGTAATCATTACAAATTTTGAACAAACATCTGCATCAATGAGGACCCTGGAGAGGAAGGAGGAAAGAACATCTGCAGATCAGTCCCTCATTGTGAAGGGGACGACAGGTTCATGATCTGAAATAAGAAAGGGTAGAGCTTATTGATCGTTGGCTTTTCATTCTGAGTATCAGCAGAGACATGTTGACAAGTTGTTAACGTATCATCGTCAATCCTGAGAGAGGAGAGAAGGAGAAGACAGTGATCTGGAGATGAGGATCTGCTAAGGAGGAGAAGGCTGTACAGTCCCTGCTCTTTGCAGCTTTGAGGTTAGCTGAATTCGGTTCTAAAGTGCACCATTTCCACAGAACAGCAATTTTATAGGTATTTTTCTGTAGGGAAGAATGACTGGTTGGAAAACCTTACTGTTCCTCTTCCTGTGTGCATTGGCCTGGCCACTCCTCCCCTTTCCCAGAAGGCAGAAATCCGACCTCTACAGCTAAGGCCTAGTACGCACCAGTGGACTGTGGTCTCCAATATTACACATTTCCGAGGGATGGCCAGAAAAGTAGGATGAGATTTAGAATCACTCTGCCTCCTTGTGTCACCCCCCTTGGGATGTTTCCTGTTCTATTTTGTTGATTTATAGATGAACAACTGGTAGCCAGTTAATAGATGAAGCTCTGACCTAATTCTCTTTGCTTGCTACCCCTCTTATTTTCAGAGAACCTAATGAGGAAATGCTTTGGGGAGGATAAGGAATTTTAAAAGTTCCACAACTGCTTAAATAATTTAGCAACCTTTAAAATGAATTTGCATTAATATAGTCAGGGCTCCCAGAGTGTCTATAATAGTAATTTTACTTTCTCTACTTTCTACCAGCTCCAAATCTACCCTCTTCATTACTGTTTAGGGATTATCTTGTAAACTTTGTAGAATCCACAACATTTCTCTATAATCTTCTGCTTGGGTCTTCCAAAACTGTTCTTACTTTTTAATCTATATATTTCCTTTGCTAGATAAAACAGTGGAAATTTTTACACAGTGTATGGTTTTGCTGTTCTAATTGCTCCAGAGAGCAGAGGTGCCTGCCCAGGGCTTACGGCATGACCGGGATTATTTTTAATGGTTTTGAAGAGATTCTGCGGATAGGATAATTATTGTCCCTGAAATCTTGGTCGGGTGGTGCGGTATCCCAGGAATTTGCCCAACGTAATTTGTGGTGGTTTTCTGACTGCCCGTCACTGCAGGGTTTCACAGGTATAATAGGATTTTACTTCTAAAATAGCAGACAAGCTCCCTGGCAAAAAAATCTACTTACAGAGAGAATGTACTACCCTTTCCATTCCCTCGCCTGTGCTAGGAATCTTTGATTTAGAGCACTGCAGCTGCTGTAGTTCATTACTGTATATTTTAGAGTCAAGCTCGACTCTATCAGTGGCTTACCCCCTAAAGTGCTATACTCACCGTGATAATAGCTAAGGATATTACAGGCAGGAGGAGCGCACACTGCCTTCAGAACACCACTGCTTTCAGCCCGAAGTGGGCTTCCAGATCTGAGGGAGAGTCTACCTCTCCTCCTAATTTCCCTTCACACACTGACTCTGTGGTTCCCTCACCAGCTCAGGCTCCTAGAAGCCCTGCTGAGGGTCAAGGGCTTAGAACTTGTAACCACAGCTGCTTCATCCCAGAGTGGCTCTGGGCCTTTAAAAATGACAAGCACTTCAGGACTGAGGAATGTGCGACAGTTCTGAGTATCAGTAATATCTCTTGTGGGCAATTTGACCCCTAACTCATGATCTAGCCCTAGACCTCATGCTGTATTCTTCACAATACAATAAATATAACAGGGAAGATCACCCTGCTATGCAGGTATCTACACCCAGGCAACATAATTTAATGCTCAGATAAGGAGGAGCAGAGCATCGTGTCCAATGATGAAAAGACTATAAAAAGGGTGCTCCACTGTATATAAGAGTAAAGTGGACATCAGTGATGCAGAATCTTTTGCTTTTTCTATCCTGTTGAGCTGTTCTATAACTTTATACAAAGCCTGTGTATATTTTAGAGCTCTTGATTAGGAAAGGATAATACTTGTTAGTTGATAAGCTTCTCAGGAATTTATTTTTCAGTGATGCACAATCAAAGAAATAACCAAGAGACTTCCTCTCCCACACAGTACCCACCTCTTCCACCCGTGTTGCAGTGTTAGCTCTGCTTATGTAACTTGGCCCATGTCCTTAAAAATCATAATATTTCTATATGCTAGATATTATCTGTAATGAGGATCTCTTTCTCCATATATACATAAATGTAGCAGTTCTAAATTTGTTAGGCAGCTGAATAAAATAGAAATGTTCTGTAAATAATCAATACTTTATCTAGTAACTATTATACTAATAAATATTAATGTGACAACTGATGCCTTTATTTTCTATTATATGCCACGTACTCTGTTAGGTGTTTCACTTTATAATTAATTCATTATTCATCTTTCCATTTGCTGGACACAATCCCCAAAGCTCACAGTTTAAGAAAGAAAAGTTTTATTTAGCTTATGTTTCAGGAGATTCAGGACATGGTAGGCAGGCTCCAAAGTAGTAAGGTCATGGCAGAGGTCACAATGAAGCACCGTTGCTGAGTTCGTGGTGACCAGGAAGCAGCGCAGAGGAACAGTGTCAGAGCACAATGGGTGAGGGACCACAGGTCCCATCATCCCAAGATCACATCTCCACGATCCACCTACCAGAAACATGCATTAGTAATGATCTGTGAGGTTTCTCTTAAGCCAGCCAAGTAGATATATCAGGACTGATAGTCACAACCAGCCTCACAAAAGCTATTGAGGACAGGGTTTTATTATTCTCATTTTAATGAAACAGATACAGAGCTTATGCAATTTACACAATTTATTCAGAATATATCTCTTCAACTTTAAAGCACTTCTGTCCATTTTTCCTTTTTGCCTTAATTTCACATTAGCCTACCCAAATATATTGAGGACTAGGCATGACTATTTTGAGTCTAAGAATTTAGCCAAACCATTAATGAATAGAGCTTCACCCATCTGATAACTTTATTTACACCACCCACTCATATGTACCTGAGTGTATGATGACATCTACCTGTTGCTTCCTGGTGGACGCCATCCAAGTTTGACACTACTACTTCCTCTCCATTGCCCTTACACTCTCGAACCCTACATGCTCTGTCTTTCAACAAAACATCATCCCTCGCTCCTAGCCTAACTCATTTTCTCTTGATAATTCATCTCTCTCCTTGATTGATTATGTCAGTCACTTTCAGTGCACTCAAATTTTCCCTTACTTCGCATAATGCCTTCTTTTCCTGCCATGCCTGCCCTAACAGCTCCATTTTAGCGCTGTCGCTTTTTCCCTTTAACCATCTTTCGCGTCATGATTTTCCCTTCTCCCTTTAGATCTCTGCTCAAACATGGTACCTTCCAGGGCTCCCCTGACCCACACCCCACGTTCTTCGTGCTCTCACAGGGGCATGTTTCTTCATAGCATTTGTTTGTAACTTTCACATTTAATTGACTGATACTTTTCTCCCTCACTAGCCTGACTGCTACACAGAGCGAGCTCTGGGTCTGTTTTGTTTATTGTTGGATCTTTAATTCTAGGCCATTCTCCTCTTCTCTCCAGAAAAACAAGACAAAACAAATAAAAACAAAACAAAACAAATCTGCTCTTTTTTCTTATTTTTTGGCAGGTGCCATACGGCCATGTTCCCTTTCCTCTGTCCTCTTTGCTCTGCAGACATAAGACTTTTCTTTATTTGCTTGAAACCTGAGTCTTAGTTCACATTTTCATGCCTCTGGTTTTCACCATTGGTCTCATAATTGCAGCATGCAAGTACACGATCTGTCCAGTATCCTTTCCTCTAGGTACTTCTATTTCACTTTGAACTGCTCCTCCAGCCACCCACTTCTGGTTATACCACACAAGTCATTATAAAGAAACTAAGCCACGCTTACTTTAGTAAACTACCTCTGAATACAGATGATTTCTAAACAGTGAGAAAGCACAGTACAACAGTTTTCATTATTTTAACCTCCCTTGCTTCATACCGCATTGTCTTTCAACCGTTTCATCACTTCTCTAGTCCTTTTCATGGCAAGACTGCAGTGGGACAATGAGATTATTAAGAAAAGGGCCTCACATGGCTGTCTCTCTTACCACTTCTGTGTCTGCCTTCTGCACCTAGTGGGCTTCTCTTGTGTTCATCTTTGCTCCACTCTTCCTCCTTCTCCACTTACCTCTGGTTTCCGGTTGCCACCCTTCCTCCAGTTTACCTTATCCTCTCTCCACGGAGCAACAGAAGAATTGTCTTTGTAATCTGCATATTGGATCATATAATTCCCTAGTTACAAGTATTCGATGATTTCCATTTTATGTAACAGTCAGTACTGTCATATACTTAATAGAAGCAGTCAGCACAGAGGAAAAGGACTGAGGAGATGTGTCACACCAGACAGATTTCCTTTCCTTGTAGGACTAATAATGTTTGGGGAGACACATGGGTATTCAACAGTTAATGTCACTCTTTATAGTATGAGAATGGGCTCTGAGCACATAAAATTCTTCCACATAGGTATAATATTTATCCAGGAATCTTGCAGGAGACCGTGAGTAGTGAATTTTATGATAGATGGGCACTGCATGTACAAATGGCCTGAGGGAAGGAGAGGTGTGGGGCCGCCATGACTGGATCATTGGGACCCAGCAGAAAGATTCTATGGGGTGGTGGTGGAAGGTGGACAGCAGCTGGACCCTGCACAGCCTTGTAGACCATTTAAAGGAATTTGGATCTCATCTCATGAGTAAATGGAGACCACCTGAAAGATCTGAAAGGAAGTTTCAGTTTTGGTTTTTAACAAGACATTCTGGGTACTACATAATGAACATGTACACATGAAGAGAAGATGTAGGCAAATTAATTGTTATAATTTTGAGGAAAGAAATATTGTAGTTTGGCCAGAGTGATTTTAGTAGAAATATGAGAAGAGAAAACATTCAAGATGGATTAACAGAGTTTGATAATGGATTGAAATTGGGGAAAGAAGAAAAGAAGGAAAAGGTATATATATATACACATACATATATATATATATACATACATATGTTCACACACACGATAGCTAAGATAATTGTACTATTAATTTCTATTAGTTCATGGAAAGGAACAGTTAGAGTTTATATTGTTTTATCAATCTTACATGCCTGTATCTGGTAATCTGAGCAACTACTTTGAAGATAACAATATGCAATATAATAACCATTGTTAATTTCCTATCACCTCATTTTGAAATACTGTATTGTTTTCTTTCTTTTTTATGCTCTTTAAAATAAAATTGGGAAACTAATGACAACAGATGTGTCAGAGATAATAAATGTGTCAAAGATGTATCTCAATTTTCTAGAGTGGGAAAGATCCACGGAAGTGTCAAGTTTTTGAAAATAGAATTCAGGAGGAGGATGTGGTCTGGGGAAAAAGGTAATGGATCGCATTCAAACCTTGGCATTGAGGATTTTGTGAGCTATCTGTGTTGAATTTGACCTACGTGACTGAAAACTAGGAAATATTCTTGATTTATCTTTCTAAACTCCACATAGTTTATCAGATGTGGGTCAAGTTAATTTATATTCTAAATCCCAACCCTTCCCACTACCTGTACTGCTGTGCTGTCTTCTGGATTATTATTTCTCAGCTGTCTCTCTACTGCCCTCCTATAATTAATTCTCAATAAAGCAGCTAGAACGTTACTTTTAAAATGCTAGTAGCACCATACCAGGTCTCTGCTTCACACCGTCACTGAAATTCCATTTTCTTATCTTTGACAAATGCCCCTGAAGGAGTCTCTGACTTCCTCCCCAAATGTTAATCCTATCCTTCACTATTTTAATATCCTTTACTCCATCCCTTCATTCTACGTAGAATTCTATCTCCTTCTCAGTGTCTGGGTTTTGATCTAAGTATCATTTGAGCATTCTGTGTCAAATCAGCAACTCTTTTAGGCCTGTGAATTTATTGCTGTTTGATACCGTCCGTGCTTAGAGTAGGAATCATTTCCGGGTGTATGTATATGACATATACAAGGAAGACATGCTCAATGAGTTTTCCTTCTGTTTACACATGATAATATATTTTTATGTCATTAAAGATTATTTGAGGACTGGGATATAGAAGAGATACACCAGAAGGAAAGGAGGATATTATTGTATGTATAAAAATGCTTTATTGCTTTATTCACAGAAAACAGCTGTTGGGTAACATATGCCTCCCAATCTTGATTAATTGTACAATGAAATAGCAAAAACTGTGGCTGTGATCATTCCAGAGTGTTCTGAGAAGAACTGGACAAAGAAAGAGAGAAAAACCCTTGTTTTACTGCAATGGCTACTGAGGTAAAACATATTCATTCAAGATTTTAGCATAAATGCGATTAACATAATTCTGGTAACATTAATGTTAACACAATTCCAGTAGCTTTCCCATAGGATTGTGTTTCAGCAACCTCACGAGTATCTTGAAGTGTTTAACTCTGTTACTATAGGGCACACTTTTTTTTTAACATTGAAAGTAAATCTTTCAATTAAAGTAGAGCAACAAGAATAACAACATAAGCAAAATGGCAATAAACGTTTGTCCAGAATTCATAAAATTTGTTAACTGGTTAGAAGCAAGAATTTGAAAGACAGAAAGAAGTTTAAAATAACCCCATCATTTCTACCTTATGAATGTTATGATGCTATTCTAGAAATGTGAGTAAGAAGATCCACTTTCAACACCGTGATTTTGACAAGGTGGAGTGGATTACATCCATGAAATCCACACTGAGATATCTAGTAAATCCTAGACAACATGGATGCAAAACTCAAGAAAGAAGGGGTTATAGTGTAATAAATCTAATATCTGAGACAGTATAAGCACTTTAAAAGGGCATGCGTGTGAAATTGAAAGGAAAGGTGAGAGAGGTGGAATCTGGCAAATGGAACAGTGCGGAGTACACATAGGAAGAGAATGCCTTGAAGGATCATGAAATCAAGGAAGGAGAAACTAGGGAAACAAGCTCTAGAAGAAGGAAGGTACTGAGTGATATTCTTGAAGGATTTGAAGAATGAGGACAGTATTTTTAGACACTTTCTAACGAACTTTTCTTAATGTCTCTTGGGCCGGAAATATGACATCTATCTGTTCCTAAATCTATCACTGGCAAAAAGAATTTGAATGGCTCAGTCATACACCAGTTATGATCTGCAAAATCTGGCCTGCTTTTAAAACACGTCTATGTAATCCCTGAAAAATATGGATTCTATAAACAAAGAAAAGGCTATGGGTTGGATGAATAACTGATAGTGTCTCCTGCAAAGGGGAAGTAAGAATGATTGTGTGTATGTGTGTATGTAGACAATGGGGGCGGGGGGAGAAGAGAAGAGAGAGGGCGGGTAGCGAAGAGAGCGAGAGAAGGCTATTTCCTCTGAAATAACTAGCAAAGTTAGTGGTAAAAGGATAAGGATGATGCCAGAGGCTTTGAGAGGGTGATAGAAATTCAAATGACATTCAGTTATTGAGGTAAGGAGTACATGTGTCTGAGAGCACTCAACCTTCTGGAAGAAGCACCTTGAGACCACAATACTAAGGGAAATGAATTGGGCATACAGGCTTGCCTACTGCTTATATGAGAAACTCAAAGACAGGCACCAAGGCAGCATGCTTTGATTTTAAAAAAAATTATTAGTATGTGTTTGTAGTACGTACGTGGAGTTGGCACATGTACATCACACATTTTAATTCCCTTTTCATCCCCTTTCCCTCCTCTTCTTGCCTCTCCCTCCATCATTTGATTCCATCCCCTTTTGAGAAAGATCTATCTCCTTACTTGTTATTTATCTGTTATTTTGCTCTTTATTTATAATTCAATTTTCCCATATCAGTGGCACTTAAACTTGTGCATCTGATTTATTAACTTAAACATTATGGTCTCAAAGTGTATCCATTTTCCTATAAATGACTCAAACATTTCTTTCTTTATGGCAGAGTGATATTCCATTATATGTAAACACATTTTCTTTATCCATTCTTCTGTTGATGGACATATAAGCTGCTTCTAAGATTTAGCTATTGTGTATTGTGCTGTATGCATGTGTCACTGAATTATGATTTTTTTTTAGCTCTCTGGGGAAGATACCTAAAATGGGGATGGCTGAGTTAAATGGAATCTCTATTTTAAATTTTTTTGAGAAATCTCCATACTGACCTCCTTGGTGGTTGCAATGGTTTGTATTGTCACCAGCGATGGAGGAGTGTTCTTTTCTGTCCTATTTGTTATTTGATCTCTTGACCTTTTGACGAGGACCGTTCTTTATGGAGTAAGATGGAATCTCAATATTGTTTTTATTTGTATTTCGCTAGTGGCCACCAATGATGAGCGTTTCTTTATGCATTGCTTTTTGCCTGGGTGTGGTCACACACTTGAGGTAGACGTGATCCCCCTGGCCATGCTGTCTGTTTCAGGCAGATGCAAAATGCCTCTCCCTGCAGATGTTTCACTGCTTTGTTGAAACTCACTTTAAAAGCTGTGACTGTTGAAATTTCTCTAGCTTCCTTTGGAGCTACTTCATCATCCAACGCTTCTGTGTACCAGGCACAGTTCTCTGTTGCTACATTGTGTACTCCTTTGCACCCCTTTGTTCGTCTTCTTCTGGAAAAAGTCATCCTCTTCTGCTTGGTTTTGCACCAATCTCTTGTCTCGCCTGACTCAATCACCACTTGCGCTCTTTAGATGACTGCATTTTTATTCTGTCCTCATTATCAGCTCTTCCGCACCCTTGAATGATGAGGGTTTCTTTTCCTTGTTATCATTATATAATCCTGGGGCTTTTAGGAGTCTATTGTTTCCTTGTATGATCCATTTTATTTGTATGAGCACATGTTTTCAGGAAATATGCTTACATTCATCACAGGGAGTTGGTGCATGTACAGAACACATCTTAGGTCTTTTTCTCCTCCCCTTATATCAACTATTCTATATTGTGTGAGTCTCATGAAATGGATTTTCAGTTTTATAATTTTTCTCTTGTGACTCAGTTTGAATTATCCTCTCTGACATACCCCATTCTTGCTTAAGGAAGCCTACAAGACAATTTCCATTATTTTGGTCCAACATATCCCTGTTGTCTTTTAAACACCTCTGCCTCTAATCGCTTAGTTATTTACTATATATTGCGGACTGATGAAAAATTGGCCTTTTTCTGAACTCTATTTTCTTCTTTTCCATTCCCTCCTTAATGTTTTTTAATGCCTTTTTGTTAGTTAGAGGCTTGTTTTTTTACTTTACTATTTTCATTTTTGGTGCCAGGAATTAAACCCAGAGCCTTGTGCTTGCCGGGCAGGTGCTGCACTGTTGAGTTATATCCCGGCCCTTCTTCATCACCTAAGAACTGAAGTACAGTCTTTAACCCGTCAAACCTTTTATAGTCTACTCCCCCAAAATATTTGTAAATCCTCTTTTAATGTTATAAATTCAGACATGGTCTGCACTTCAGCTTTCAGTATTTCCCTTAACTGAAATGTTTGCTACCACTTATCTGCTTATCTGATTTCCAACCATTTCTGTTGGTTTTTCTCAAACCTCACCTTTTGCATAAAATAATTTTTTATCTTTCTTGGCTATAAAATGTTATTGCTGCTGCCACTCCCCATCAGTGGCAAGTTTGCTGATGACATTATTATACTAGTTAAATTGCTGGTTAATTCTTTGTGAGGATTCCTTGAAGTCAGGATTCATTTCTTATTAACTGTGTAAGCAACATTGTTGAACAACTTTGTTCAAGTAATTTAATTTCCTTGAGCTGTAAATTTCTCATCTATAAAATGGCAGTGGTAATAACTGTCATTTCACTGGATTGCTATGTTAAATAAATGAAAATGTTCAGCTATTAAGTTTTATAAGGCAGTTGTAAGTTATGCTTTTTTGTATCCTTTTTATGTTTTAAACAATGAGGGTTTTAATAAATATTAAATAACTACTTGGTGAAATAAACGGTTAATTTATTCACTTCTAGGAAGTGACTCTTCCCTCAACATGTGCCTTTTCCTGTCTCTCTCTTTATCTATCCTTTCCTTGCATCCTTTCTTTGGTTAACTTTTCTTTCACTTCTGTTTGAACTATTTTTTTTCACTTTAGGTACTAAGACATTCTGGAAAGAAGTCTAGACACAGGTTATGGATGAAGCAGATTGAGTCCAGTGCTCCTCAGATGAAAACCAACTAGGTTGCAGATGCATAAAAATGCAATAGGTGTTTGAGTTTGCTCTCTTATGGGAAATAATTGAAGGGTTGACTTCACTGTTTTGTAGGTGTCAATACCAACCCTTGCCAAGCCTTCAAAGAAGTAATATGGGGTTATTTATTCAGTGCAAATTTTTTCAGGGTAACCATCCCCACTGACGTCTATGAAGGAAGGGTGTTATTGAAGTTATTCCTCTGGCTTTAGAACCTTGTGGGCATGGAAATTTCTAAAGGTTATGGAAGTAACTATTACATTTGCGATTTTGGCAGTCATAACACACATCAGGGTGAAGGAATTAAGGACATAAAATTCAGCATACCAGATTGCGGAGAGGGAGAGATTTGGGGTAATCATCCAATCAGTACAAAGGTGTTTAAACAATCTCAACTAGTATCTGTATTTCATATCAGAAGAGACCACTGTTGATAACAAACTCAGATATAGAGCCCTTTACTTCTCTGTACTGGGCTCTGTTAATTTCACTATCCCTGAAAACTTTCTCCCTTTTACTTCATTAAGACCTATCCATCACTCTCCCTGTTCCTTCTTCTCATTGTCTTATAAAGAAGAATTTTTTAAAGAAAAAAAATACTTAGCTATGTCCCTGAACATGTACCAGATTAATTTTGCAGAGATAAAATTAGACATGGTAGCAAGACGGTTGTTTCATCTTCTGTGAACCACTGGCATTCACAGACCTTGGTGCTATTAAAGGAATTTTCAAGTGACCCTATGCCTAGGGGTCTCTCTCTCGAGGCACTGTTCTGAGCTGAAGAAATTTTTCTACATTTTATGGCTGTCTATACAAATTAGAGAATGTCTGAAAATTCCAAATTCAGGTTTGTTTTACTTCATTTAAACAGCAAAACCAGGCTATTATAATCATTAGTTTTATTATAAATATCTTTTGTTACTGTTTTGAAGTAGCTGAATTTCTGCCATCTGAGAATGGATTAGACAACCAATCCAAGTTATACAGTACAATTTTAACTGTCCAAAGAGTTCCAATTAAGAGACTTTTGGGGAACTTGAAACATTCAAAGCTTTTGAATCTAAGCCATTCCCCAAGGCAGATTCTACTGGGCATAAAGTGAGGGGAGATCTGGCAGTCATTCTCTTGATTTAATCAGTAAACTAGTCAAGTCTCTATCTCCCTGCTGAATTAGCTGGTTTGTCTGTCTGCACTGATAAAATCAGATGGATAATTGTCCAATTCTCCTTGCATTTTATATGCTCTAAACAAAATTTAGAATAAACAGGAATAAATATAGCCAAGCCCTAGCCCTCCTGCCTCTTTAAGGATTATTTATTGTAGTATTGGTAGGCCAGTTGTCCAAGGTCAGAATGTTCTGTTGGTTTGTGTCAAGGTGTTTTTGTTTCATTTCATTTCCTCCCACTTTACTATAAATAAGCTTATTTGGAGATGTTTAACAATGGTTGAAATCTTAACATGATGGTCTCACCCAGCTGTGAATACCAAAAGTGTTTTAGCTGAAAAATATGACATATGAACACGACATTACCTGAGTTTCTGTTACTTAAAATGTAGCCGCTGTTCTCTCCAGTCTGTCAAACAGCTCTGTTGCAAGAGGCAGAGCACTGGCATAAAAAGCATTAATTATTTAGCCTTGGCTTTGCATCATTAGATACTGAGGCCGCTGATGTTTTACCACTTATCTCTCAAGCCAGGGCCATTCACTGAAACCAATCTCCTCTTTTTAATGATGGTGCTAAGCCATACAAGAGACTATCAAGTTATTATTTTTCCTTTATGAATAGTGACTCAAAGACTATTTAAAAGTTTTATTGCATTTCACTTATAATGTTCCCTTGGAAGGTGGCTTTATTAAAAGCTGTTCTGTGCTCCCTTTGGGGAGCCCAGTCAGATGGTAGGAAGGGGTAGGACACGATGCATTAAATAATTTTTCCAACAAAAACCAACAACAACGCTGTGTTTCCTTCTCTTAAAAGGTGACAAGAGAAATAAATGTCATCTTTTGGAAAAAAATGATATTCTCACATAGTAATGAGAACTCAGTAGGCTTCATCTACTGGCCTGTTGTGTGTGGGAGGAGGTACTGGACTTCGAATTCGGAAGTGATATCCTTTGTGTAATCCTACTGGAAAGCCCTGGGATAGAACAGTGCTAGGCATTATCTCTATTCGGGCATCACACTCTTACAAATCCTGTGGTTTTCTTCTGTTGATGGCCTGCTCCTTCTTTCTCTCTCAGCTTCTTCTGATTTTTTTCTCCAAAACGGGTCCAATATCCCCTCAGTCTTTCTTTACTCCTTCCTTGTTCTTATCTTTTTTTATTTTTTTATTTTTTTTCCGGTACCGGAAAGACCTCGCGCTTGCCAGGCAGCTGCTGTGCCTCTGAGCTAAATCCCCAGCCGTCCTTGTTCTTATCTTCCAAATCCTCACTTACCAGTTTATCAAACTCAACATTATAAGCTAAACTAGCAAGATTTTCACATAACAGAGGTGGTGTTTGTTCCCCAAAGGTTTCAAAGTAACTGAGTTGATTTTAAGCTCTTAAATATTCTCATCTTTTTGGGTCAATATTTTATTATATTTTATAGATGATAAAGGTGTCTATTAAGCTTAGCTGACCCTCACACCAGAAATTAAGAAGTTTGGCCCGAAATGTTAGTCCAGGATTTTGCTTGAGAAAATCTGATTTTGGTAATTGTGTGAACCTGTGTGTGTGTGTGTGTGTGTGTGTGTGTGTTTGTACACAAGTGTGTAACTTTCTGTTTGCAGGGAGAGGTGGTTGGTCAGAGAAGAAGTATGTATAAAAGTGTGACTATTCCATAAATGGCAAAAATATGTGAACTGACATGCCATTCCTAATTCTGCTTTTATGACATAGGTCACCAAGTGAACATTGTGTTTTTTCTCAATGAACTTAATAAAGCTGATCTTACTGTTCAATACACCCTTCTATTCAGCCAATACCAACTGAAATTTATGGGATACCTATTTATACTCCTGGCTCCTTCAAGCATCCACAGTCTATAAATGAATCTATTGTTTTTTTCTTCTGAAATTAAAATCTCTCCTGTAGACTTACAATACAAGATTGGAATGATCCTATTCAGAGTCTCCTGGGAATTTTACACATCTCATGAAAACTTAGGGATGCAGTTATGCTTTTATTTCTCTCCAAAACATCTGTTTCCACTGCCAGGTATTTGGCTAGCTGTTGTATTCTTTTCTTCTAAATCCCAGCTGTAGTACAGTTTTTAGTTTTTATAAAAATATCACTCTTTGGCTGAAGGTCAATCAAGTACTGTTCTAACTGCTATGAAATATTTAACCCTCAAACAAACCTTGTGAAGGAGATAATAATAGTACCTACTCAGGCATAAAATTTTATGTTAGCAGTTTAAAAATTTCTACATCTTAAAGATATCATTCCACTATTTTTGATTGCTTCAAAGGGGCAGTCACTCATTACTCTTATGGTTTTCCTGAATATGACTTTTTCATTTTTTAGATGGTCTTGAGATTTTGCTTTTCCTTTTTGTTTTAAGGGAATCACCAAGTTTAACATGGAGAGAAGCATATAACTTCTTCTTTACATTTATTAAAAGTGGTATTTGCTAGAAATCAAAAGGGAAATATGGATACCTTATTGTAGATTCGGTCATAGCATAGCATATGTGAAAAATTTTATTTTTTATCTAACCCTAATTTTACCCCAACTTGAACCTGGAAGGTATGATTTTCAATATGTGAACAATTCATATGGCTCTGACCTGTACTGAGAAAAAACAAGTGGAAAGGCCACAGGGATAGTGCTTACCAAACTAACGCCAGGCTGCCTGGGTTGGAATCCTGGTATGGGTGCTCATTAGTTGTATGATTTAGGACAAGTTACTTAACATTTTGGTGCCTCAATTTTGTGATATACATGTTAAGGAAGATATCAGTGGTATTTACCTCTTAAGACGATTTTCAAGATTTCTTTTTGTAACATGTATGAAGGGTTGAGAAGACAGACAAACAGAAAAGCTAGCTACTATAGACTCAAACTGGATACTGAAATTTGCCACATGGTACCATCTTGGCCCTATAACAACAATTAGCAACCTGCAACTTAGTGTGCTTTTAGCCTCCTGTCTTTTTACTTAACTGGTGGAATATTTATGGTTTGAGAAGCAAGAAGATCATTTTCAAATAGGAAGGGGAATAAGAGATGGAGGGAGGGCAAGGATGGAGGAAAAGGGGATGAAAACATAATTTAAAAGTGGAAGTTTTGCAAATGGAAAGGGGAAGAGGAGATAGAAGGAGCAAAGAGGGTGAGGAGGTGTAGGGGACAAAAGAAAACTAAGATGTTTTACGTGCATAAAACAACTCCCCGTGGTAAAAGACACCTTAATACTGCAAACATATACTAATAAAAGTGTTTAGAACAGTAATTTACATAACAGGAGAAAGGTGCTATATGTACCTTATTAAGAAATTTAATATACAAAACCGATTTTAAGCAAATAATATTGTACATACCTATGTTTACCATGTTAGCAAGGAATGCCAAATGCCAACTACAAAAGAGTGAAATTCTAGCATTTAATAGTCTATATTACAAATAAGACAACAGAATTTTATAGGAAAACTTACTCCAAATGCCCCAACTGATAAAAACAAACAGAACTCAAACCCAAGTTTACTTACTCTGTCTTCTTTCTCTGTCTTGTGATAAAGCTAGAGGAAAACGGTGGAATGAGAATTGAGAATTGGGTATCACTATTTCTTCTTTTTTTTTTTTTTTTCTGGTACTGGGAATCGAACTCACAACCTTGTGCTTGCCAGGCAGGGGCTGTGCCACTGAGCTAAATCCCCAGCCCCCAGTTTTAGTATTTCTAATATTTCTAATCAACACATATTTCTATGCTTTTATCACCAAAACTCAGGGAAATCTGCCTGCATTAATATTACTTAGCACAAAGCCTTAGTTTTCTGAGAAAAAGCATAACCTGGAAAGAAAAGGAAATATTCAAATAACTCATTCCATTGCTAAGGTTATGCTTATATGTTTTTTTTTCATTTATTTTCTCTTTTTAAAAAATATTTTTCACCTGCTAAAACAAGCCCCGTGTCAATTGAGTTAAAAATAACTGATCAACTGATAACATACTGTTATGGTTTAATTTTGAAGTGATAAATTAAGGGGACAAGTTCAGGGGACAAGAAAAGAACCAGTGTTAACAACTTGATTTTTTAAGGCTCAACACTTCACCTGAAGATAAAAGGAACTTCCCCTGTCGCTTTTTTTTTTTTTTTTTGGTACCGGGAATTGAACCCCCGACCTCAGGATTGCCAGGCAAGCACTTATACCCCTGAGCTATATCCTCAGCCCCTTCCCCTGTCATATGAATTTAAACCAAAAGTTTTTGGCACTGGTGGTTGATTTCCATTGTCTTGCCTCATTCCTGCTGGTGTGTTTTTTTCTGGTTAAACAGTAATACTTAATGACAGAGTACACAGCACAAAGCAGCAAAAGTAGAATCTGCTCCCAGGTCCATCCTTGTAGGCAATTGTGTTCCTATTCTAAAGATCTTCAATAAAATTTATCAACAGATAGTTTTCTTCTCTAAGTTGAATGAAAAAAAATGAAATAAAATCACTATAGGTTTCTTCTGGTTCTACAATAAGATATCCCAAAGGGCTGAGATTCAAGGTTTCATCACAAATCACACATAATTTTTATGGATGACAAACATCCTTATCAGAAATAAACTATGATGCTCAGCTAGGATATTGAAAAATTATAAGAATTTCTGAAAATAGTGATTATGTTTCTCCACTGTTTGACACGCAGCAATTTGTACAGATGCACAAGAGCCAGTATTGCGACGGGCTGGAGGTGCTGGCTGTAACCCTGTTCCCTCTGGTCTTGCTTCATCCAAGCCATAGGGTGAAAGGAGCCTTCAATTTCATATCTCCCTTAGTTCATCTTGCCTGCTGTCTCCTGAATCCATTTTTTCTCATGCTTTCCGCCTTATACTTTTCTTAGCAATACAAATACTGTAGTGTTATTGTCCTTTGTTATTTCTTCACGTAAAAATTAGACCATACTGCTCAATATTTAAACATTTGGCTTTGTACATGTTCTCTTTCCTCAGAAACAGAATATTCTTGATAATATGTCTGAGAAGAATCTTCCATATATTTTTTTCACACAAGCATGATAATGTCCATTAAAATATATTGAAAATAGTTTTACATAGTCAATCAGTATCTCTGATGACTGTGAGTACATTCTCACAATCAACTAACCATAGATCAAAAATATTTGGAAGAAAATCATATTTGTATGGAACATGAATTTTTTTGGTTATTATTCTCTTAATACATTATAGCACCCATTATATCAGATATAATAGTAATCTAGAGATAACTGAAAATATACAGCATGATATGTAGATTGTATTTAAATATTTTGCCATTCTATATAAGAAACTTGAGTTTCTGTGAATTTGGATATTGGTGTTGTCCTGGAGCTTTATCACTGATAGAGGATGACACTAGAAATGGAAGCAATTTTATTTGTTACATGTTGAAATACAATATACTTTTGTTTCATAACACTTGCTTAACTGAATATATGTTTTCTCTCTACCTTATCCATCTTCTGAGAAATCTTGTACCCCAAAAGAACTTCTCATGACAGATAATTTTGTGTACTGAAGTAAAATGCAACATTCTTTACAGAACTCCTCAGCTTTTCCAATCTCAATGTGTATATTGTATAAGATAGTATCTATTACATTATACGACCTCTGTATTATTCATAGAGCAAAGAACTGTAGACATAAAAGATACCACAATTCTTAATTGCAGTGGATCAAGGAGAGGGAACAATTCTTTTGACCAGAATTTTAATTATTCAAAAACTGAAGAAGAAATTACAATAGAACACTACTGTGTGAAATAAAACAAGCAAGTAGGACAAAGATCAAATTAAAATAAAGGAACCCAGCTATAGTTTTTGATAAAGAAAATAATTTTAATTTGCGATGATTTTCATTACAAAGAAATAAAAGATTAGTTTACCAAAGCCTAAAATTATACTACAAAAGGGGAACTAGTGTTCCACAATACAGACAGCACAGAATATAGCTGAGAGATCCTCATTCTGCCTGCATCTGTGTGCTGTTTTTGTTCTCTATGTGTTTTCTACAGTATTTACTGCCTTCTTGTGAGGTCATTCTGGGGATCTGAGAGACTGTGAATCTCTGTGGCTGTGTGTGAAAATGTACTTTGAGTTTTTGTAATTTATGAACAATTAGTTTAGTTATTTTATTGTCCATTTGCATATAAATTTTAAAGCAACTCAAAGTTTTATGGAAGTTATCTTATATGACCTTTCCAGATCCCAAGAACTAGTAAAAATAAAAACACTGTATACAATGCTCTAACATTCACTAAAAGGCAAGTGCTGTTTTGATTAATTCTCAAATCAGTTTTTGTCAGATTTCCTATAATAGTTTATTATTGTATTAATATATCTGTATCACCATTTTAAGATCACTGGAGTTTCTAAGACATATTGAGGTAGGAGAGTAATGCTGAAGCAAAGTGGACAACTGACTGTACAGTGGGTCAAATGTTATAAACACCTACTGCTAACATGTTGATATCTATTCAAAAAAGGAAGTTATGCACATAAGACTGAACTCATGACAACTCCAGGCTTGTAGCTCCAGAGCATTGTACCTTGAACCAATCAGAAAAAAATATTTTCAACCCTTCATTTGAATCTGGTACTGTTCAAAAGACAAATCACAAGATGCTATTCTCTAGCCTTCATTTAAATATATGCATAACCAATTAAAAGACACTGTTTCCAACCCTTCATTTACTTTTGATGAGAGGCTAACAGAGATTTTCATCAGGCAATTTGCATTTAGCATGAGGCCAAATGACTTATTGATGGGATAGTTTTCCCAACGCGATATTTGCCTATAATTTGATTTGTTTTTTCTTCTCCTATAATCTGTGTTTTTAGTGAACTATATATAGAAATATTATCAGGCTATAACTTGCTGTTATATACGAAGTTTAGTTTAACTTCCTAAAGCATATTTGAAAACAAATTTTTTTCTTGTTTTTCTTACAGATCTGTGGGTTGAACTTGAGGCCTTGAAAATGCAAATGCTGGAAGGGATATGGGGAATAAGGAACCCATCTCCACTGCTGGTGGGAGTGCAGACTGGTGTAACCATTGTGGAAATCAGTGTGGAGATTCCTCAAAAAATTAGGATTAGAGGCCCCATCCAATCCAGTTATCCCCCTTCTGGTTATCTTCCTGGAAAGATTAAAAGCATCATACCACAGCAACATATGTGCACCCATGTTTATAGTAGCACAATTTGTAATAGCTAAATCTTGGAAACAACACAAGTGCCCATCAACTAAGAAATGGATAAAGAGATGTGGTCTTTTTATGAAACAGAGTACTACTTAGCCATAAAGAAGGATAAACTTAAGACTTTTATAGGTATATGGATGCACCTTGAGACCATATTCATTAGTGAAATAAATCAGAGTCACATATGTAAATGTCATATTGTCTCCCTGGTGTGAGAAACTAAAAGAGTGAACAAGGACCAAAATGTACAATAGATATGGTGAAATGGGAAGAAACTGTTCAAAAGAAAAGAGAAACTAGGGTGGGGGAGGGGGAAAGAAAGGAAGGGAAAGGAAAAATTATAGGCATTAGTTGTAGTATTAGTTTCTCTTACTTCATTGAAAAGAAAAGTTTGTGCTAATATTGGTTGGAGAATTTTTTATTCGCATATCTTATACTATGAATAACTGCTTTGAAGATAGCAACATTCAGTGTATTAACTACTGTTTCTTTCCTATTATTTGGTAATGAAGTTGTTTTATTTTTTTCATAAAATAATAAAAGGTAAGCAAATGCTGTACCATTGAGATATGTTTCTAGACCACAAAGAAAGAAATCATTATGACTTAATGAGAATGACTTTTCTTTCTCCCACTCTCTTTTTAATTCTTGTGTTGTGTTATATGATAAACAACTTGAGATTGGTCTTTTTTGTATTTGGGTGAAAGGTATATAAAGTTTTACTCTTCTTTGAAAATTTAGTGCACATATGCCCTTGTTTGTGGTAGATTGTTTTATGTAACAAATATTTCATTTATGTTTGCAAAATAATTCAAATTTTATAGCTTTAGTAGTTTTAATAATTTTGATTTCTTTTGTAATTTAATTGTGAAAATTAAACATTACCACTATCCTAGTCCTACAAAATATTTCTGTAAATTTACCTACATTTACCTATTTATTTGTTCATAATTCTATATTTTATCTTAAAACTTAATTTTAATTTTATCTTCAATTTCTTGGAAATAAAGCAGTTAGAAATTCCCTAGAAAAAGTTTGATGAAAAAAATTTCATTTTTCAAAAGTAGGAAATATTTTTCAACCAAACTCATAAATAAAAAAGTTTTATGGTCCAAAAATTCTACTTTGATGCCCATTTACTATTTTAATTTCCACAATATTACTAAGTATCTTTGGCCTCTGTCCTTTTTTTGATGGGTTCTTAATCTAATCTCATTATTTTATGTGTGATTTGCATTTTTTGGTTCTTTTAAAAATGTCTATGTCATCAGTTTCACCACAATATATCAATATTAAAAACATATTTCTTATTACAACCTCGGCTTTCTGTGGGTGTCAATGCATGTCTCTCATAAATTTTACAAAGAATATTCTGTATAATTCTTTTTTTTTTTTTTTTTTTTGGTACGAGGAATTGAATACAGGACCTTGCACCTGCTAAGGAGGCACTTGTGCCACTGAGCTATATCCCCAGCCTTGTTCTGTATATTTCAAAAAAGCTAGAGGCTAGGATTTTGAAGATCTTTATAAGAAAAAAATGACAAATGTTTGGGAGATAGAAATATTCACCTTTATTTAAACATTAGCCAATATATACATATGTTAAAATACTATACAGTATCCATTAATTATGTATAATTTGTATTTTATGCAACATGTAAAAGTTCGTTTAATAATAGAAATTGCATAACTTAAAAATTATCGCACGGGGGGGAAAGAACCTGCTCACCACTACTCTGCTATCAGGGGAGCCTTGCTCAGTGGTGCTAAATCAAGGGTGAGGGGAGAGACCTCACCCATCACCTCTTGGGCATCCAGGGAGCCTTTGTCTGGAGGAACCCAGGTGCCTGCAACATCCTCCTACACTGCAAGATGGACTGCCAGCATAGGAAGAAACCGGAACTTGGCAACTGGTTCAAAAGGAGGTATTCAGCGTAAATCCCCTCTAACAAGAGGAAACACTTTGCATACAAAGTCCTAATTTATGATTGGTTCTATTATATAACTATAGACTTTGTTCCTATGGGTTAAAGTATAAAATGAATAGATACTACAGTTTGTCAATTTCTAGGTTGTGCTTGATGCTATCATTATTGTTGATTATACTACTGTAGCTGTTATAATCAGTTGATCTCCCTGGTATAACAATATTGGGAGGTTCTTGGGTAATAGCCTCATCATACCCTACACCAAAAGACTAGGGGCAGAGCCAAACTGAAAACAACATTCCATTTTCAATCAGTTGGGAATGTAGGATCTTTGGACAGACACAAACCAAGAATTTTCTACACAGAGAAGATATCTGTGAAGAACAGACTTTTCCTAGAGAGGTCTTGATATTAGTGATACAGCGATCTACTACCAAAACTCACTAGTATCATCACAGAAAACAAAATAAATTTTTTTTTGAAATAGAAAATATCAAGACTGAGGAGAAAATGTAATCTCAGATCTCCAGCCTACCCAGAACAAGTCCGACAGACATCAACATGGAAGAAATTGAAAGGCACACAACTGAAATTTCTGAAATGATAGCAATTGAGGTAAAACAACTCCAGGAGGCTATAGAGGAAATCAGATCAGAAACAATCTTTCAGGTAAAAAAAATGACAATCAGAATGAAGGAATTGCTCAGCATATCATTGGTGGATGTGTAGACTGGTACAACCACTATGGAAATTAGTGTGGCAATTCCTCAAAAAATTAGGATTACAGGTCCAATTTGACTCAGATATTCCTGGGTATTTTTGCAGAAGAATTGAAAACATCATAATGCAATGATATATGTGCACCCATGTTTATATGAGTGTAATTTGTCATAGCTAAATCTTGGAAACAACACAAGCACCCATTAACTGAGGAATGTATCAAACAACACAAATACCCATGAACTGAGGAATGGTATTTTCATACAAAGGAGTATTCCTCAGCCATAAAGAAAGATGAACTCAAGGTTTTTACAGGTAAATGGATGCAACTAGAGACATACTGGTAAGTGAAATAAATCAGACCCACATGTGTAAACATTACATTGTCTCCCTACAGTAAGAAACTGAGAGTAAATAAAATCCAAAAGGGAAAAAGGAAAAGAAACTGATCAAAGGGAAAGAACAACCTGGATGAGGGAAAGGAGAAAAGAAGAAAGAAGAAAGAAGGCAGGGAAAAATATATATACACAAGATAGCTAAGATAATTATACTACTAATTTCTATTGGTTTATTGAAAGGAACAGTTAATGCTTAATTTTTTGGTTAATTATGCACTCGTCTGGTAATCTGAACAACTACTTTGAAGATAACAATATGCAATATAATAAACTTTGTTGATTTCCTATTATCTCGTTTTGAAATTCTGTATCATTTTTAATGTTTTAAAATTTTTTATTCTCTTTGAAATTAAAAAATAGAGGAACATAGGAAAATGATGGAAACCTTGAATGAACAATATAGGAAAAAATTAGAATGCATGAAACACATTCAAAGAGATATCCAGGAAATTAAAATTTCAGGTGAAAGCTGGCAAAACCACTTGAACAAAACTAAAGATAGACTTTCAGACCTTCAAGACATGATTGCAGGTAGTGATCATAAAAGGAAAGATCTCTTGAAATTAACAAGGAAATAACAGCTCAACAGCTGCAAGATGATGCAAAGAAAAACAATATAAGACTAACAGGTGTCAATGAAAAAGCAGGAGTCAACATAAATGACATTAAAGAAAACTACTTATAGATGTAATAGCTGAAAATTTCTGCTATTTTTATAGGAAGTATATGGCATACAATAAGTGAGGCACATGGAACTCCAATTAACTACAACCAAAATAAATCTACACCCAGACTTTAAAAAAATCAAGATTCCAGAAATTCAGCCCAAGAACAGACTATTAAAAGCTGTTAGAGAAAAGAAACAGATCATCTATAAAGGAAAGCCCATAAGAATCATGGCAGACATCTCAACACAAATCATCAAGTCAAGAAGAGCTTCGAGTGAAATATTTCAAGTCCTGAAAGAAAGCAACTTCCAACCCAGATTGCTGTACCTCACAAAACTATCTTTCACTATAAATGATAAGATACTCCCATGATAAACAACAACTGAAGAAATTCATGACTACCAAACCAACCCTACAAAGAGTACTGAAAGATATATTAGAAAGACATAAATATGACCACAATTACAAGAACAACAACAGAAAGAAACCCCCAAGCAGGCCGCACAATTAAACAAAGGGAAAAATAGGGAACCAACAGCAGGAAAATAACATAACAAATATAAGCCAATACATATCAGGTATAATCATTAATGTAACTGGCTTCAGTTCACCAATCAAAAGACTGGCAGAGTGGATTAAGAAGCACAATCCAACAATATGCTGTATACAAGAAACACATTTAATTTAAAAGAAAATTCATAGACTTAAAGTCAAATGGTAGAAAACAATACTACATATGATAGAAACCCAGAAAAAAGCAGGGGTAGCTCTTCTGCTCACAGAAAATGTGAATTTCAAACCAACATGACCAAAAGAGATAAACAAGGTCATTATATACTTGTTAGGGGGAAATTGCAAAAGGGAACGATCGCAATTATAAGTATATACATACCAAATACAGGGGCACTTACCTATATAAGACAAATATTAATAGACATAAGAAATCAAATAAGCAGTAACACAGTTGTAACGGGGGACTTTAATACACTATTGTTACAATGAGATCAATCAACTAGACAAAAAATCAGCAAAGAAATAACAGAACTGCACCAAACTTGTGAACAAGTGGACATAGTAGACCTTTACAGAGTGTTCCACCCAGCAACATCAGAATACATGTTCTTTTCAGCTACACACTGATATTCCCTAAAATATACCATATACTAGCCCATAGAACATACTTAAGTAAAGGCAAAGAAATTGAAATTATGCCCTGCATACTCTCTGACCATAACGGAATGAAAATGTAAATTACTGACAAAAGAAACTGCAAAAACTCCAGAAACATGTAGAAATTAAATAACACCTTCCTGAACAACCACTATTTGCCTGTGAGTATGTTAGTGCATGTGTGTTTCTGTGTGTTCAGTTGTGTGTGGGTGTGGTGGTACATGTGTGTATTTGTATGTGTCTGTCAGTACACAAGAGTGTTTATGTGTGTCTTTATATGTGTTTCTATCACTATAGATCTTGTAGAAATTCAGAAGATCATCAATACCTACTTTGAAAATCTTTACTCACATAGGATGGAAAACACAGAAGAAATGGACAGATTCCTAGAAATATGTGAGTTACCAAAGTTGAATCAAGAAGATATAAAAATTCTGATTAAGCCAATATCAGTCAATGACATTGAAAACATAATTAAAAACCTGCCAACAAAGAAAATCCCTGATGGATTCATACCTGAATTCTATAAAAAATTTAGGCAAGCTTTAACACCAAGACTCCTCAAACTCTTTAATGAAATTGAAAGGGAAGCAATCATCCCTAACTCATTCCTGGAGTCAAGTATTACCCTGATACCAAAACCAGAGAAAGACCCAGCCAAAAAAGAAAACTACAGGCCAATCTCCCCAATCAACCTAGGTACAAAACTTCTCAATAAAATAGTAGCAAACAGAATGCAGCACATCATCAAGAAGATTATATACCATGACCAAGTGGGATTCACCCTAGGAATGCAGGGATGCTTCAATATACAAAAATCAATAAATGTAATACACCATTTCAACAGAGCCAATGTTATGCTTTGTGTCTAGATGTCCCCCAAAGCCTAATGCAATCATGGGGTGGGCTTTTAGAGTTTATGGTTGATATTTGGTCCAATGCTGGGATTATGGGTGTGAGTGCAGCACCTGCCCTAGAGTAGGGAGGCTGCATACATATGAGAGGGAAAGAGGCTTGCTCTCTGATGCTCCTCTCTTTTTGCTCTTGCTACTTTTGCTGTTTTTCTACCACCATGAACTGTTGCTCTCTGCCATGTGCCACTCTGCACTGGAGCCAGCCGAGTATGGACTGAAACCTCCATTGTGAGTTAAATAAACTTTTCCTTCCTTAATTCTGGGTATCAGGTATTTTGTCCTAGCAAGAGAGAAAACTAACCAAGATAGAATTTGGTACCAGAAGAGTTGGGTCATGGCTGCAACTATACCTGACCATGTGGCTCAAGAGTTTTTGGGAGTGGCTTTTGGGGTGTTTGGAAAAGTTCAGAGATTTTGCCTGAGAGAATGCCTTCAGGGAGATTCTAGTCAAAGCTCAGAAGACCAGAAGGCTGATAGAAATTCTGCTGGTGAAGACCAGGTTCAGGACGGTTTTACTGGGAATAAAGACTGCATTGGTTATTGGACTCCAGATGATGTGTGTCATGGCTTTGCAGAAAGTTTTTCTGCATTTTGCTCCTGTCCAGAGACTGCCTGAGACTAACATTAAAGGTGGTGGACTGATTAAACTGGCAAAAGAAATTTCAAGGCAGTGAAATGTTGGGACAGTGGCATGGCTATTGTTGGGGGTTTTAGCCATATTTATGTTGAGAATCAAGAGCAAAGAGCCCAGCAGTGTATTGTCATATTTTAGTCATTACTCAAAGGTCTACATTTGGGAATCTGATTATTTGTATGTCACTCTATTACTCTACATTTTATCCTTTAATCACTCTCATATTTTCTTCTCCCAGTTCTACATTCTATGTTATTTTCTGTATTACCAGTTCACTGATTATCCTTATAGCTATGTCTAATTTCATATTTAGTCTATGCAGGTACTTTTTCAAAGATATATTTCCCATTTCTAAGAGTTTTTATTCTTCAAAGTTGTTGGACAACTTTTAATACCCTCTCTCACTCTCTCTCCTCTCTCTTTTATCACTTAGCCTGTGACGCAGAGAAAGCAAATAGTCTCTTTTTCATTTTTCCTTTTTTATTCTATATCTTTATGTCTTTAAATAGTTTGGGTATTGATAATTTATTGTTTATATCAGATAGTGCTGGATTCTGAACACAGTGGTTGCTTAATTTGCACATTTATTGACTGTCACTTAGGAGTGCTCATTTCTATTTTTGCTTATTCAGTTTTCACTGTGCACATATGTTTTATGGAAGCTTATCCACAGGAACTGAGAATATAATTGGGAAACATTTTACTCTACAGAAGTTTTGCACCCTACAAGGGCAAGGGTCAGTACTGATGTGGGACCACTTAGCTCCCTTTAATGATTTCATGATTGACACAGGAGTTTCAAATTCTGTCTCCCATTTGCCTGGACCTTAAGGCACAAGTCCAGAATGGTTGGCTGGTGATACGTCTGCCTGGAGGTGAATCTCTCAACATTTCCTGCTACATTTCTGTCTAGTGCTTACTGATTTCTGTTCTAGGTACTTTCTCTCCCTTTAGAAATTCCTTTTGTGTTCAGCAAACTCAACAATTTACTAAAAACTGTACTTGTTCTAATTTAACCAAAGTCCAGTCACATTTTAGCTGAAGGAGCTTTCAGGATAATTAATTCATTCTATAGTTATATTTTTGTTATTTTTCTCATTCTGTAAGACTATGCTATTGAATTTTTGAAGCTTCAATATAGCAATTTTCATAATAAATTATTAGGTTAAGATAATCTGATGTACATTTAATGTACAAAAACACGTAATATTTTACCAGTTGGCTATTATTCCAATCAATACTTAAATTTCTTTTAAAATTAAGCCAAAATTTTAAAAATTTGCTAGAATTTCAGGTATTAAGTACCAGTGATAATTTTTTCCATAACTAGAGGGTCAGTCTTTTTTTTGTATCTTAATATAATTTTGAAGGTTCATGTGCATTTCTAGTATAAGTACTTAAGATACATGCAAACCAATGGTAAATTGTGGTATATTTATTAGTTTTCATTTTCTTTAATTATGCCTATTTATTATTAGGAAGATTTCCTTTAGAGATCATAATGTGAAACACAAAGCCCATTTAACCTCTAATTAAAAATGTTAGTTTTTTTCTCTAAGTAAAAAGGAGAGATTTTTTGGATGTATCTTCATAGTATTTATTATTCAAGTTTTTCAAAACAAGGTTAATGTCTATAAGTTTTATATGTGTGATAGATGTATGAGTACAAGACCTAATAATAAAACCATAGTTGTTCATAAAAAATTACATCAACCAATAACTATTTTAAATACAATTACAACTAAATCATAAATGATATAATTACACATACTTACTCCTCATGCATATATATGTGTAATGCAATCCATGTGGTCAGAATGTACTAGAAGCTTAATATCAATAGAAATAACCACTGACAACTTTTACTTCCTTGAGCACATGATATTTTCATGGAAGGATTAAAAAATAACCATCTCAATAATGCATATACCAATAAATTTCTGTGATTCATGTGAACAACGTTTTTTAGTACGTGTGCTGATGAAGTGAGCATGATGTGACCCACTGTGGCATGAGAGATAACAGTGCTTTGTATGAATAGTTGAAAAGTTCCTTTGTTTCAAGAATGAATTTAGATATTTTGCATAAAAGAAGTCAGAATGACTGCACGGTAAATGACTTACAGCTTCCTATAAAGATCTAGTGTGCAGGTGCTGCCCCTTTGCTATGCTTTCCAAGCCAAACAAGCAGATAGGCTTTCATTATTTTCTTGACTTTTTTGTATTTGTTGATACTTGTTGTAATTAATTTTTAATATGAAGACTTATAAAGGATTACTTGGGGATTTAACAAACCAAACTTGTATTAATGAAGCACAAACTGTCCAAATATTCTTCTCATATCAACTTTACTAAGCAATAATAACTCCTAATCAAGGACTGATCAGAAAGCATCTGGGAAATAAGATCTTCAGGGTGATCACTAAGTATGTGTGCACAGTGTATTGACTGGTGGAGTTCAATTTATTAGATCAAAACAACTCCTTTTCTTTAAACAGAAAAACTATCGCTTAATATGTAGTTGCTAAACATACTAAATTCTGAGAATCTTAATTCCATGTTTATAATAGTAAAATGCTCAGGGAACCTATTAAAAATGTATAATTTTCACAATATCAGATGATACCCATACCTATTTTTATATATTCTCAATGACATTTGTACCTACTTTTACATATTCAGACTGCATATTCTGATGTTTCTTTTCCAGAAAGAAATGGAAAATTTAGTAGCTTTGCCAAAGTCATGGATAATTTGTGTTCAAAATATAAATTTGGCATTATATTTCCTATACTTACAATGTATGAACAAATTCCTTTAGAGAGGAGGATTGCCATGTTAACTAGAAAAATGACAATAAAATAATAAAAGATACCATTTATTGATAGCCAATATGCCAAACACCATGTTTAAGGCTGCACTAACATGACCTTATTTAATCCTTACAACATTCATAATGAATGTTTATCTTTATAAAAAAAAGGAAACCTGAAACCTAACAGAGAACAAATAACTTGCCACAAACCCACATCATACTGTATCTGAAATAAAATTGAACTCCAGTGTACTGTATACAAACCTGGCCTTTCTTAGAGTTTATACATGTGCACATGATGTAACGCTCAGTGTGTTCACAATGGGATATACACACTCTGTGCCATGTGAAATGTGAAATATACATCTTCTTCAACCGGTTGGTTCCCCACAAATTAACTTTTGCATAAACTGTAAGATGTACTGTGGAGGAAAAAGGTGGATCATTGTATGGCAGATGGAATAATGTGAGTTGACTTCAGTTGTTTTCCTAAGCCTGAAGGAGAGCTTTGGAAAATAGGATAGATACGATATGTCAGGTGGACAATGAAAGATCCAAGGGGTAAAGAGAAACCATTCACCCCTGCTCCCTCTTTATTTCTTTTCTCTTATTCCTGTCAAAGACTGGCTCTACTTCATGCCCAGAATAGTTTTCTAATCCTTGTCTACAAAGCCACATGTATTCCCTTATCAAAAACTTGACTCCATGCCAGCCTCTCTAAGGAGCCCTATCCTGATGATAGGTTGGATAAATGCATCCTCTGCCGCTTCTTTGACAACGGCATTCCCCAAGCACCCTTCCTTCTAGAGTTTTAAACATTTTCCTCAAAACTGAAAAGAAGAAAATTGTATCTGATTTGTCATCTTGTTTTGTGTGATGTAAATCCAGGCAGTTTTTTGACTGCTTTGTATCACATGAAGGTCAAGAAATATTTAGTGCATTACATGGCCAATTTGTCTGGTGGAATACAGGCTGGAAGATGTAAAACTGGTTTGGAAAAGA
Source organism: Chinchilla lanigera (assembly GCF_000276665.1). Classification (NCBI taxonomy): domain Eukaryota; kingdom Metazoa; phylum Chordata; class Mammalia; order Rodentia; family Chinchillidae; genus Chinchilla; species Chinchilla lanigera. The sequence continues at coordinate 34,012,062 of NW_004955409.1, forward strand.
AATGGAGTGCAGTTCTGAAAGATGAGATCGTTTCTTTATAAATAATTTATGGCACAACACCTTGGCCATGGTGTGTTATTGACTGTGGATCACCACGGCAAGGGGTGCACAGTGTCACTGGCAGAGACTCCAAGTAGAGATGGATGGAGTGCTAATCCATCAAAGGGTGTGGAGGAGGGAAACAAGCTTCTATGTTGGAGATAACAGGAATTTTAAGAGAGAGGGTAGTAGTTCCCTTTTTTCAAAGTACAGTACTTCACATACTTACCTTTTTCTCAGTGCATTTCCAAGAATTTGAGAACAATAAAGCAAGCCTGAAGGTCCCACAGAGAATGTAGTTCTGCTGGAAGGACCCAGAATTGGAGCAAGAAGGGCAGTGGAATAGGGTACTGAGTGACATGAGCTTGAGTGTTAGGGAACAGGCTGTGTTATGGTCAAATATTTGCATCCTTCTTCAGTCTTCACAGGATCTAACCTGCACTGCAATCATATGGACAGATGATACATTTAGAAATGGTTAGACCATTAGAATGGATCCTGCATGAATGGAAATAGTGCCCTCATAAAAGACACACAAGGGAGTTTTTTTCAACTGCTTCTGCTTTGTAAGGATGGAACAAGAAGGGTTAACCTATGAGGCACAACCCCTCACCAGACACTGGGTCTGCAGGTGCCTTGATCTTAGTTCTCTGCCTCCAGAACCATGAGCAATAAATTTCTATTATTTATAAATTACTTGGTCTAAGGTATTTTTGTACCTTAGACCTAAGCAGACAAAGATTGAATTCTGACCATGCAGAGGGAAATAAAATATTCAGATTGAGAATTTTGTCCTACTTAATCAGGGCACCAGCATTCTTAGACCTTTCTGTCTGATGGCCAGACTTCTTTTGTGTCCCTACATTAGGAAAATATCTACAAGTACAATACACACAACTTGGAAGACGGAAAAAGATGTCTGCACCTTTCCAAGTCATAGAAATTCTCAAGAATACAATTAGACATGAGAAATTCCTAAGAAAATCATTTTTGTCCTTTTATTGTTGTGATAACTAAATAGGTACAGGCACTGCCTAAAATATTAATCTTCTCATAAATTGCTAGAAATTTTGCTTTTAAAAGTTGTGTCTGACACACAGGCATTGATCTCAGCAGCTCTGGAAATATACCCCATTGGTCTGACCGAGGCAGGCTCCATCCATCACGGCTACAGGAGGAAGGTATCCTTTGTGGAATCCTTCAAAGGGCTGGGGCAAGTTCACGCTTGCCTGTTGGTAGCAGTTGTGTTGCATTTGTCTGGCAATTGACTATGACTCCCCACCAAGTCTGAAGGTGCAGGTGGCACACCTAACAGTGTGCACACAAAGGAAGATCAAGTTGGTCTTCCCCTGTCCTCAGCGCTTCGTGCTCACTGATCTCAGCAGAGTGTCGCTCTCCCCTCTCTGACAGCCACTCACGTCCCAGGCCTGCTGGGTCTGCAGACTGCCTTCCTATTGTATGTGTGTACAGACTGATTATAAGTTCACCACTTCTTCCTGCCCTTTTGTACAGTGTATTATCTATGACAGATGAGTGCAATAAAATGAGTCAAATTTTTTTTCCCCTCTTGCAGACAGTACAGTGAGTTCTAACCAACAAAGGCACATTGAGGTAAATCTTTAACAGTATCACCACATTGACTTTCATTTTCACCTTCCTTTCACTGATTTTTATCCCGGGAGTTGTAAAACATAGTTTCACAAGGTGACCGTCCTCTAGTCCTCAGTAGAATTAGTTACCCTGACAAGAGCACTCTTTTTCACAGACCCTCCATCACCACTCAGCCTTCGCCGCCTCTCTTTCCACAAATTTTATTTTATAGATAAAAGCTCAGAGTTTCAAAAGACGAAAAACTTTTAAAACAAAGTCAAGCTTTCATTTTCTAAAGATAACACAATACTGGAAACTACTGGAAAAATATGATAGAATATTTAATGGTAAGAGAAATTTTCTACACATTAAATTCTACAGCAGAACACCTATGAATTCCTATACATTTGTATTTTGCCTGTGTAGTGTATGTGCATATGGTTGCTTGCTTTTCTTTTTAAAATTTATGAAGATGCTTGGATTTATAAGATTTAGACATTTGTGAAAGCAAAAAGGAAAACAAACAATGTAAGAAATAACAAATACCATATGGTTTTTGTTTTAGACAGTTTATTCAACATATGTACACACCAATTTAAAAATAAAAGATTTGCAGAAATTCATCATTTCATGTAGTGTCCTGGCAGGTTTGGGCTACTAAAACAAAATGTCATAAACCGAGCAGCTTATGAGTGACAGAAATTCATTTTAAGTACAAGGTTACGGTTCCAGCAGATTCAGTGTCTGGCAGGAGCTCTTCCTCTGCGTCCTCACACTGTGGCAGGAGTGGGCAGACCATGTGGGCTGTTCTCTTTAAGGATGAATCTCAATTAGAAGGGCTCCATCTGCAGGATCTCCTCACCTCCCAAGGACTTAACTCCAAAAACATCATCTTGACATAAGGATTTCAACATGTAAATGTAGTGCTTGGGCATTCAGCTGATGGAGTGTGTTCATTATGAAAAGGAAAGACTTCAGAGGGGAAGAGGCATACGAGAAACCACCACTCTAATATAGTAATTTCTAAGTTTTGTAAGTCACAGGCCAGATTAGAGCAAGTGGGGTACTCTGTAGGAAGGGTACACTTCAGAGCACATTTACAGATTTACTGACAAAGGATGCACTTGAAATGGAAGCCACAGAACCCACAAAACTAGTGTTTTTTTTTTATTTATCAGTTAAATGACAGCTATAATTTTCTTTGTGAATTGTTCATCCTTCAGAGGAGAGTTATTACATATGATTTTTGGGTCATTCTTTTCTTCATATATTGAATTCCCCTACGCTATTGCTCCCACTCAGGTATAATTCTCTCTCACCATCCTCAGTGACCAGGAATCTCAGTGATAGAGCTGGTGAGGGAAAGAATTATGCTGGAAAGATACACAGTAATTGGCCAAGGAGGGAGCTTTGGAAGATCACACAGTTGAAAGCAAAGGACTGAATCAAAAGGAAACCAGGACGTCTTAGAAAGGCAGCCTGGGAGGTGATGTTCTATACTGATAGAAAGAAACAAGACAAATAGAGATGTGACAAAATTTGAAACTCAAATAGAAGGAAAACCAAATAATTTATATACAAAAAATAGTAAAATTTGAGCTCTCTGTAGAACTGATTTCAAAGGTACCAGAGCCTATAAAACCAGCTTGTGCCTCTGAGAATCTTGTTCTTAAGCTCCAGTAAATCTGTGCCTGAACCAGTCATGCTTGTATTCTTGATGTTAATGATAATAAGATATTAGTATTATTGAAAGATCAATAGTATCTATCCTGGATAGATATCCTTGTTTATGAGATTTTATATTAGAAGCATATCAGATCTACTGTGTATATACATTGAGAATTACAAATATTTTTGTGACATAGATGATCTATGTCAATAAACAGTAACTATTATAAATTGAAATTCACAAGGTTGCCAGATTTAGCAATTATAAAAATACAGAAACACAAAACTCCCAATTAATTTGAATTTCAGATAAAAAATAAAGAACTTTTCATCATGTCTCATGCAATATGTAGAATATACTTATACTATTTGTTGTTTTTCTAAAATTCCAATTTAACTGGGTTTCTTTATCTGGTGATGTTAGAAATCATGAAAAAAATATTAAAAATATTAGATGTTTAGATTATTGGCTATGCATTTAATTTAAATACTGCATAATATGAATTTACATATTTTAAATACTATTTACCACAATTTACCCATTCTTTTAATGATAGCTATTTATACTGTTCCCAGTTTTGCACTATTACAAACAATGCCACAGTTAATATCCTCATGTGTATTTCTTTGGACTCATACCTGATAATTTCATTAAGCATGTATCTGAAAATAGAATTGCTAGGTTATATTTTGTGTGCATCTTCAATTCCTAGAATCCATTGTTAAGAAATTTATTTTCCATAGGCAATGTATGAGATTACTCATCTGCGCTGACATCATTAACACCTAGGATTTTCAGAGTTTAAATTTTTACCAACCTTGACTGCAATTTAATTTGCATTTTTTGATTATTAGAGGAGGTTAATTATGTTTTCATTTATTTGTCTTTCAATAGTCTCTTCAGATGTATTATTTTCATTTGTTTTCTACCCATGTGCTAATGTCACACTTAATGATGTACTGTCCTTAAATGAAATTTTGCAGCAGGGCAATTCTTCGGACGGAATCTTGTGCTGGGCACTAGAGAAACCAAAGGAAAATGGAATCACCCGTGCTGAAGTTTCACAGCACTGAGGCAAAACTAAGATTTCTATCTGACTTTCTGAGAAAGTGGGAAAAATGCTTAATATACAAACCCCCAAACAGGCCAAGGAACCCTTTGCTTTAGTATTTCTAAGAAAAGTTAACTTTTTGTTCTGTGTTTCTACTGTCTTCAGCCTTTCTCTATCTATAAAACCAGCCTCCATTCAAATCACTGGAACACGCTCACTTTATGGGATGAAGTACTGCATAATTCAAGAATCGCAAGTAAAAGCCAATGATCTTTAAATTTGTTGTAATTTCATCTGTTGACCCTATCTTAGGTCAGGTTCTCTAGATGTAGGGAGTGAGATGATTCTTTTCATTTTTTTTTATTAGTCCTTTTTTGTAGTACATGATGATGACAGTCATGCTGGCAAGTGGTTATATATGTATGACACGTCTTAACTCTTTTTGTTCCCCATCCTCTCTTCCTCCCGTCTCCCTCTACCTCTTGGTCCCCTTTCCATTTGCAAAAGATCTATCTTCCTGTTTCTTATACAGGGAATTTATCAAGGATCTAAATTCAGAAGAAACCCATGAGGTGATAAGGAAGAGGATAGAGAAGAGGGAGAAACTCCAGAAGAATAAGCTTTCAGATAAGACTAGGCTCATCCCCACTTCGCAAGGAACTTTGGGATATCAGCTGAACAGCAGGTTATGTCTGCCTGGAGCTAAAGAGTGGGACCTTTACATCTCTGCATGGCAAGATCTTTGCCCCAGGATATACTGAGGAAAGCAACAACTTCCAGATACCTCCTAGCAGGGCAGCTCTATTTGCCCAAGGGCAATCCTACAAAAAGACTTGCAGAAATCAGTGGTTACTTTTAGCAACCATAGCAGCCAGTACAAAGCCATGTCTGGTAACTTGACAGGGGCATCAATCATGTTTTCTACAATTACTATAGCATCATAATTAATATTTTTAACTGGTACGGTCTTTACATCATCTTTCTTCCACAAATGGAACTTGATCACTCTTGAACCTTTACATTTCCATATGAATGTTAGGGTCAGTTTATCAGCTTCCATAAAAATATAACTTCATTTATTGAACCATTTTTTGCTTGCTGATGAAAGGACAAATGTCTGCTCATATGCTGGATGCTATTTTGTTGTATTTATTTTCAGTTTCCTCAAAGTTCATACTGGTAACATGAATAAGATCAATATTTACATGTAATTTCTAGTTAACAGTTGCTGCTACATAGAACCATCATTTAAAAATACTTAGAATTCTGCAATTTTACTTAACTCTTATTAGTTCTAATATTTTGTGTAAATATATTTTCTAAGCATTTGAAGTTTTTTTTCTTCCTTATTTCTTTTCTTCAGAATGTTGCATTGGATAGAAGCTTCAGAAAGTGTTGTGGTAGGTGACCTGGTACTGTTTTATTTTCTTTTTAACTTTAAAGGGAAACTTTCTGATGTTTAACTTTTAAACTATTTTTTAGATTAATGCTATTGTATTTGAACACTACTTTTCTATAAGGGCTTTGTTGCTGCTATTGTTTTGGTTTATTTTTAACAAAGAAGTATTAGATTCTTTCTATTAAATTTCTGTGTATACTGAGATGTGAGTAAGCTAGATTGTCACTTGATTGGTTTGGGAACCACCTAGAGCATTAGTACAGTGCATCTGCATTAGTCGTAGAGGCGTGACCTTGGGTACTGTGTGGTCTTTGTCCTTTTTTCTCTGCCACTGTTCCCCTGCTCCATGAGGTGCTCAGCTATGTTTTACTGTGCCCTTGCATCGTTCCTCCTTCACCCGTTGGAGCCAGCTGGCCACAGACTAAATCCTCTGAAACCCTAAACTGTCGTAAACGTCTCATCCCTTAAAATTTGAATGTCAAATATTTCGTCTTGGAAAAGGAAAGTTGACCAATTCATGAAATGGCAAAATGGTTTTCCTACTTTAATCATGTTATAAATTACATCAATATATTTCCTAAGGTTAATCCCCATCGATCATTTCTGGGATAAAACTTAGTAGACCACAAATGGTGATTTATTTGTTTACTGCTGAACTTGGTTTGCAAGTATCTTAAGAAGTTTGAACACTTGATGCTTAATTTTTAATCAATTTTGCGTGCCTATATCTGGTAATATGAACACTTTGCAGATAACAATATGCAATATAACAGCCATTGTTAATTTTCTGTCATCTTGTTTTGAAATTCTGTATCATTTCTAATTTTTTAAAAATTTTTAAATTCTCTTTAAAATAAAAAACAATAGCAATAACTGTTCATAATCAGCAAACCACATGTTTTGTAATAGCCATACATTATGTCCTAGAAATAAGTATAATAACAACATGCAAGTATTTCATGAAAACCACTGTAAAATATTTTTGAAGAACATACAAACCCTATAAATGGACAGACATCTTGATGCTGGATTGGAAGACTGATTTTTTAAAGATTTTGGTTATTTTCTAACAGTCTATGAATTTGATGTATTTTCAATAAATATTTTAATAGATGAAAAAAATTTAAGGTTTTTCTAATCACATACCATAGAGAGAACTTTAATTTTTTCTTTCTATTCCTTGAGTATTATGTAGAAAATATAAATGGTCTCATGTTTGAAAGTGCTTCATGTGTTTGAAAAGAGTAAGTATTTTCTATTTATTAAAAAGCTTAATTATTTCAGTCAAATTGTTTATATCTTTGATGTATCTTTTCTTTACTTAATCACTTGGTTCTGAGAGTATCACAATGCTATCTCAAACCATAGTTGTTTACTTTAAAAATTCTGTCAGTTAATGATCTATGTATTTGTAATTATGGTATAGGTTACATACAGTTCAGATCAAAGAATGTTCATTGTGAATTGTATCTTTTATTATTAAGTAATGACTCCATCACATCCCAAGAACTTTTTTATGTCAGACATTCTTTTTCTCCAATATTAATAGTGACATATAATTTTTTTTTGGAACACAATTTCACTCAGATATTTCTGTCTTGGCACTTTACGCTCTATCTTCTTTGTCATTTATTTTCTGTGTCTGTTACAAAATTAATACACTTTAGTATCAAAATCATTTTATTCAAGCTGAGAATCTCTGTTAACAGACAGGCTTACTACATTAATATTTACTGTACTTACTGTTGTACTTGAAAGATTTCCCTATTCCATCTTGTTTCATAATGTTTATATTATCATGGTTTTAATGTTTTCATTTCTGTCATTCTTTCTTGTCTTCTGTTGAACTAGATTTCTTTTACTTTTTTCTCTATTATTTTAGAAAGTAGGTATTATGATGATGTGCTTTTATGTAGTTATCTAGTACTTTATAAATATTTATTTTTAAATTGACTAAGAGTATTATATGTGTTAAGGGGGTAAAAAAGTTAATATAATAAAAGTAGAGAGTATAATGGTGATTACCAAAGGTGATGGCAGTTAGGGGAAAGATGGGGGTACAAAAGTGTTGATTGAAGAATGCATAGCTAAACTTAGAAAGAATAGATTTCAAAATGCTAATTTCATAGTAAGGTGACTACAGTTCATAGTATATTATATATGTCTACAGTTTACATATAATATGACTACATATTATATATGACTACAGTTCAATATATATTATATTCTTGAAAAATTGTAAAAGTATCTATTATGCCCCCTTACCGCAAAAATGATAACTGTGAGGTACATTGTTAATTAGTTACATTTAACAATTTCTCAATGTTTATATTATGTTTAGCTTTTAAACATGTAAGTAGTTATTCCTAATTTTTAAAATCCCATATTTGTTATCTTTAAATCTCTCTCCAGCAGTTGAAAATAGTTGTCTCTTTTCTGACTGCTTCCTGAAGTTCCCACCATGTCTGTCAGTACTTTGCTTACTTGGCTTCATGCATCCATCCATCCTGCCAATTTCTATACTCTTCTTAGTTTCTTATTTCATCAAGGCTTTGGGAAGAGTAAATCTCTCAGTCCATATTTGAATGGATATATTTTATATATTTCTTCTTGAACAGTTATTTAAGGAATAGGGTCTACACTGACAGTTATTTTCCTCTGCACTTTTTTTTTTTTTTTTTTTTTTTTTTTGGTTTTTCTCCGGTACCGGGAACCGAACTCACGACCTTGCGCTTGCCAGGCAGGCGCTTTTGCCGCTGAGCTAAATCCCCAGCCCCCTTCCTCTGCACTTTGAATATATTATTCCAAGACTTCCTGATTATTTGGGTGTTCTACATTTTCTTGTGTTCCCTTTTGGATTTTTAATCTGTTTTTAAAGCTCTGTTGTTTCACAAAACCACATCTAGACATGCTTCAGTTTTTTACTTTGTATTCATGTTGCTTCTTTTTTGAGCAGTTTAGTCTTGCTGTATTTCTAGAACAGTCTTAACAAATATTTCTTCAAGCCTTGCCTTTCTATAATTCCCTTTATTATTTACTTTCTGAAAATTCATTTAACATATGTTGGACCTTCTTATTTTATCTTCTTTTTGTCTTGAATATTTTGTCATGTACGTTTTCCATGTCTTTGATGTTGTGTGTGATAAGTCACTTACTGTTGGTTGTTGGGACAGCATACCTGTCCCAACACACAGCTCCAAGGATAAAATGTTTTCTTTGGCTCATGATTTCAGAGGCTTGAGTGCATGGGCAGCTGGCTCTATGACAGAACCACGGCAGATAAAAAAGCTCTTTGCATCATGGCTGCCAGGAGGCAGAGGTTGGTAAGATCTAGGGAAAGATGTACTGTGCCCTTTAAAGGCCTGCCTCCAGTGATCCCCTTTTTCAAAATAGGCCACACCTGCTAACAGCCCTTTCAACAATGAGCTCATCTGTGGATGCATCTATCCATGAGGTTGCATTCTCGGGATCCAGTCTTCCAAAAAATTCACCTTTGAATGCATGAGATTTGAAAGGACACTTTAGGTCCACACTAAAACATGCTGTATTCAAATTTGACGTCTTAGGTCTAGATTTTAGTTTAATTTGTTGTTAACTTCTCTATTGTTTGTGTGTGTGTGTATGTATGCATTTGTATCTGTTGGTTGATTTTTTACTTTGCAGTACTCTTGGCTGAAATTCAACATGTCTAGCTTTGAAATAATACTCAATTATGAATTTTAGTCTGTTTTTAAACACTATAACTTTTTCAATTTTATATATTTTTACTATTGCATAAGTTTTTGAACTTTGAGTGCTCAGTCTCCTGTTTGTTTTATTCCATGCTTCTCTCTTTTGATGCACTTTTTTCTCCATGGTGTGTGAGGTCCAGGATTTTGTTGGTTGTAGATCACCTCTAGCTGTGTGAGTGTGCATATGTGTGTGAAAAATGTCTTTGTGTCCAGAAAAATGTTTACCTACAGAACACTTTTATTTAACTTTTGACAAAGTTAGTAGAACAAATATATAAGTTTTCCAGTTTGCTATCTGATATAAAATAATTGTGAGCTGATCTGGCTGCTATTAATAGTGATTCTCAACAGAAAAGTAATTTTTTTAGATAAAACTAGTTATAAATAGACAATCCATGTTTGCTGTACATCTTGAAGTCCTTGAGGAGTTATTTTGAAAGTCTCAAAGCTTATTTTCTTTCTACAATTCCCAACAACAACCTTCTGTCTTCGGATTTAAAAAATCAAATTATGACATCCTTTCTCAAGAGAGGAAACAGAAGAAAATTAGAGGTAAAAATGGATTTATTTGGCGTTTTAGAAGCCTTTCAAGACATCTGCTATAAATAATTAGCCTGGATTTATCAGATGATAAGTTATAAGATGATAAATTATAAATGATAAGTGTGAGTGATAAGAACATATCCAGTTAAAAAGTAATCAGAAAAAAATGTATGTTAATGTGGCATATTTCCAATCTCAATAACACACATTCTCTTAGTAAGAAATAAGATTAGAGTGGATACTGACTACATACCAGGCACTATCTGTTCAACTGGATTGAGTGGATATAATTTTTATGTGTACCGTTAGTTTGCAGTTTTAATTTCTTTTATGTGACTTTTTTTCACCCATGCTTTATGCAAAGTTGCAAGCTAGCCTTGGCTTTCAAGGCTACTGGGTTGGAATTTTCTAATTCCCTCTTCCACAGACATAGTAATTATTCAATATCTTATTCTTTAAACAGGGTATTTAAGTATAGGCTTAACTTTCTTTGATTTGTGCCTATTTATGAATTTGCCTCACTTTGGGAAAGTCATTTTCTCTATTCATTGTTCATTTGTAAAAGCAAATTGATCAATGTTTTCTTCTTTTCACACTTTAAATTTTTACAAGTGAAAGATCTTTACAACATCTTTAGTATAAATATGGAGATACCGTATAAATATGGAGATACTACTGGAAGGTAGCCATGTTGAAGAAAGCATGATAACCTCCACATATTCCCATAAGAGTTCCCTCCTAATGATTCTGATTCTCACTGCAAGCAAAATATAGTTGATCCCAAGATCACTGGGTAAAATCAGAATGTTAAAAGCAGAATATGTCAGTATTCAGTATGTACTATGTTTAAACTTACAGGATCAGAGTCAATAAATATCCTTCATTTATAGTTATAAGAGAAAGAAGATAGAAAATGAAAATAAAGATTAGAAATAAAGATTTAGAAGATATTTTCAATTATGGCCAGTGGTTTCTTAAACATTGTCTTCTTCAACAGTAGTTTAATAATAAGGTCCCTGGTAAATAACTCAAAATATAACCATGCATATATTTTCATAGAAGTGGAGATAGTCATAACCAGGCAAACATACAGCTTAGAACTAAGTTTTATCCTACAGCAGACATGTCTTGGGGTACCATCCCTAACTATGCTCCCAAGAAAGAGAAAATCTGCTATCCTAGCATCTTTGAACTATAGTATAATATTCAGTTAACAATACCCTAATATAGGGATCATTATTTGTATAATAAGGAAGTCCCCAGTAGAACATTTGCAGATTAAATCAATAAATCAACAATATTAACAAGGATAGAGTTCTGTTCAACATAATCTGAGTATCACTCTAGTCCTCAGACTTGTGCTTTATTGGCATAGATCTTCAGTTCTAATCATTCACCTAGCGAAAGAAAAGAGAAAGAATTCTTTCTTGGGATGTCCTTTTTTTTTGTTGTTCTTTTTTTCCGGTACCAGGAATCAACCTCACGACCTCAGGCTTGCCAGGCAGGTGCTGTGCAGCTGAGCTAAATCCCCAGCCCCTGGGATGTCCTTGTTTCACAGAAGAAAATATTCTCCATTAATCTCTCAGGAGACTCTTACTTATTAATTGGGCAGAATTGGATCATATGCTAGCTACTGGCAAAATGCACTGCTATTGATTTAGCTCATGCCAGACTCCCTATTTTGGACACACTGGCTGTGTTAGCCAGGAAATATTTACTGAAATGGCCACCAGCAGGGTCTATCACAGCTGTACATCCTAGACTTCTACCAAGGATTTCTGCCTCTGACCCACATTCTGCTGACTAAATTAGGTATAGACCCTTGGCCTGAAGTATCCTTCTATATATTGTCTATCATCCTAGAAGGAAAAGCAAAAAACAAAAATAAAAACAAAAACCCCGAACTAGCTGAAATTCTCTTTAAGTCATTTGGGGAAAGACCTCAAGAACTGTTTTATTTATTCGACAGCAGTTGAATTTACCAGACATGTACTGAGCACCTGAGATCAACAGGAAAGCACAAGAGTGGATCTATGAATTCTACTACTGATGTCTACTGGGCTTCTTGGAAACCCACTTCCTGAAATGTTGTTACTCAGCATTTCCTGCAGTGCTATAAGAAAACTTGTGTCTGTAGTACACAATCTGTTTTCCTCCAATACCTACATCCATCTGTCTGCTATATTTTCATTGAAGCTAGCTCCATTTTCAGTAGTATTTCTTGGCCTATAATAGAAACAACAATCAGGCTAGTATAGGAATGCAAGATATGAGCACTAAGTACCATATTTATATGAATGAATTCTCATTCTACATTAATTAATGGGAAAATAATAATCCATGATATTTAGAAGCAAAGATGGTTATTAGGCAAATTGTGAGAATGTGAGGTAGGAGTTAAAACAACAGCAACAATAACAACACTTGAGTCCTAAACTTCCTCGTTTCGTGTACATTAGGAACAGTCATTATGTAACCTTAGAGTGGAGAGACCATTTTTCTGCAGCCAACATGCTGAAACTGCTTAAACATAAGGTCAGAAAATTATCTCTGAAGATGTCAAATTGAAGCATCAATTTGCAGTGCCAGGCTTCCATGGTAAATGTACAAACAGAGATTAACACAGATTCTGATATTTAAACTATGCAGATTTGAGAGAGCTCAGATAGACTAGAGAAGGTGAAACATTGTTTATTTTGCCTTACAGCATTCTGTCTCTTCTTGTTTTGTTAAAAGTATCTTGATTTCCTTTTACATTATGCAATAAGGTACTTTGCTTTCCCTTCATCCAACAGTGGGCATGTGGCCCAAGCTAAGCCAATCAGACTCTCTGTCTTGGCTCTGTATCTTAGAGTCACGACAGACATGAAATACTCAGGGCAGAATATACTAGTATTGTTGGGCTAGAAGTCCACTTTATGCCCGTTGACTGAATGTGCAGAATTGTTCCAGTTCCTATTATGTCTGAACCAGTATCTGAAACTTTGTGGAATTGGGGTGGTAGGCCATATCTTTCCAATCAATTGCCTGCTTTAATAGGTTGGCAAGTTCAGGGGCTATTTTAGGCATTCAAATGACATAAGGGTATAGGGACTAAAGTGGTATTCCAATATAGAAAGGAGCAAGTCGAATCTTAATTTTGATGACCCACAAACTTTTGGGCTTATTTACATTTGGAGAGAGAGGAGGAGGAAGCAGTTTAAAATGATACCTACTTTCAAGCTTGAGATCATATAAAAATTGCAATGACATTTATTGAAACAGAAAGTAAGGAAGGAGAAATAAATTTATTCATTTATGAGTTTGGTTAAAAACATATTGAGTTGTGACTTTGCCTCAATTAGTAACTGCTGGCCATATAAAATTCAGGTTAGAGTTTAGAATGAAAATTAATGGCACTGTCAAAATTTCTGCAGTGTCCCATTAACAATCTGACTCCTAAAATAAGGACTTTGATGATATGAAGATTCAAATGAAAGACCTCTAAGGCCTTCATTCCTAACAAGTAAAATACATGAAAAAAGAAGGCAACAAGAAACTGTATAACCATGAATTATGGTGTAAATTACCACTAGTACAGAAGATCTGAGAATGAAAATTTATTAGTCAGTTCTCCCATTGCTGATTAATACAAAATGTCCACAGTTTAAAGCAGGAGAAGTTTAATTTGATCATGGATTCAATCTATGATCTGCTGGCTCCAAGTCAGGAACATGACAGAAAAATGCGGCAGAACAAAGACGCTTAGTGCATGGTCACTAGGAAGCAGAGTATGAAAGAGGGCCAGAGAAGAAGGGATGAAGGATGGGACATGGGGACATGGACCATGAACCCAAGGGCATGACTTCATGACTCACTCAGACGTACCTGGAGGTTTGCTACACTGATGTGATAGGTGTTTCTACATCCATTCAAGTTAACATATGATTAATGGTCACAATCTATCCTTTGTAAGCTTGATAACCAGATAGATCTGCTTAAATAATACCAAATTTCCAATAACAATAGAAAGTTCATAATCCACCTAACATGCTAAAATATGCTGCTTACAAAATGAAACACACCAATCTCTTCCCCTAGAGTTTCAAAAGTTCCAGTATTTTTCAAGTTTAAGTCCGAATCTCTTCTGAGACTCAGGCAAACTCTTAGCTGTGAACCTCTGTAAAAATAAAGCACAAGTTACATAATCTCAAGGGAAAACATATCAGGGTAAACATTTCCATTTCAAAAGGGAAGCACAGAAAAGAATTAGACCAAAAAAAGACAGAAATGCAACAATATAAACATTAAGTCTTATAGCTCCATATCTGTCATTCATGGCGTACAGTGGTAAAATGTGAATGCCAAAGGGTATGAGTAGCCCACCACTTAGCCTTGCTGATTACAGGCCACACAGAGTCTCTTTCGGGCTGACACCACCCATAGACTGCAGCTTTTCTCATCAGACATTCTACATTCTTGGCATCTCAGTTTCTAGGGTCTCTCCTGTGCCTTTGGCTTCATTCCAATATGTTTACACATTGCTCTGTTAGGAGCTCGTTGCCTGGCCTTCCAGGCCTTCTTTTGAAATATGGGAAGCCTCCTTGACCTGCAATGCTTGCACTGTGTGTGCCAATAAAACTAGCACCATGGGGACAGATCAAATTCTGCTGTCAGTGGAAGCAGGAACCAGATCTCCTTTGACCATGGATACAGCAACCTGTGAGTAGTTGGACGGCTGGGCATGATGAAATAAACCCTGGAGAACCAACTCACTAGGAGTCTCTTCTTAAAGAAGGGTCCTAGGTACTGTTTTCTCAAATAAAATTTGACACTTATGCACTTTTGAGCCAGCCATAGGTGGGGTCTTGCTGATTTATGAAATACCTCAGTGTGTTTTTCTTTTTGTCACTGTACAATGTACATTAATTCTTTTTAATGGTGCTAACTTGTCCAGTAGCCACACCTTCCTTGGCTGCAAATTTATGTATGTTTCTTTCTAGGTCAAAATTTAAGTTTCCAAACTTACCTATTCTTATATTCCCAATTTTCACTATAATTCTGCCCAAGAACAGCCAGCAGTACCTATTCTACAGCCTGAATGCTGAGCTGTACTGAAATTTCTTTCACCAGATTAATTAGTTCTCTACCCTTAATCCCAATCTCTTGCAATCTCAGGACATGAGCAAAACATAGGCCAGTTTTCTGCCAGAATATAAAACTCATTGCTTCTAGATTAAGAACCTATGGGGTCCTTGTTCTCAACTAAAATCTGCAACTGTCTTTACTGTCTGGATCCCTATTGGCATTTTGCTTGGACCACAACCACCCATTAGATTGTGCTTACTGAATTCTAAGGCTTCTCTAGCTCATATCTCTAAACCTTTCCAAAATCCTCTCAAACACCTGTTCCAAAAGCTTCTGAAACATATGGTAGGGTATAGTCCCAGCAACAGCCCCATTTCTCTGGTACCACTTTTCTGTATTAGTCAATTTTCTCATTGCAGAGATACAGTAACCAACACCCACAATTTAAAGGAGGAGAGATTTAATTTGATGAGTGTTTCACTGATTGGCTGGCTCCCAGGAGATACACCATAGCAGAAGGGAATGGCCTATCAAAGTGCTTAGTTCATAGTGCCTGGGAAGCACAGCAGGAAATGACTACAACAGCAGAAAGGGCAAAGAATCAGACATATACCCCAAAGTCATGGCTCCAAGATCCTCCCAGACACCTAAAAGCATACTTACACAATCTGCTAAGCATTTTGTTGTTGTTGTTGTTGATGTTTTCTTTTAGTCTTTTTGAGACAGAATTTTTTATTTAGTTCAGGCTATCCTTGAACTCACTACATAGTCCAAGCTTGTCTGGAACGCACAGTGGTCCGCTGGCCTCAGCCTCCAGAGTGCCTGGGATTACAGGCATGTTCTGCTGGGCATTCCTTAATCATTCAAGTTGACATGATTAATTGTCACAGAAAACACAGTTGATCAGTTAAGTATTGGTAAAGCCATGTAATCATGTGTAATAAATATCAAAATCAAAGTGTCAAGTACAATAACCATTTATTTAGGTAAAAAATTGGAGATTCAGATGTTCTAGGTTGGATGTAGCTGATGCTGGCTGAGATTGTGAAGATATCAATATGTAATACAACAAGCATTGTTAATTCCCTACCACTCTGTTTGTAACTCTGTAATGTCTGTACTGATCCTTTGCTATTTTGTAAAATGTTTTCTGTCTGTTAGTATTTTCTTCCTTTTATTTCTAAAATAAAAAAAAAAACATAGATCAGTGAGGTGTTTCTAATAATCTGGACTATGGTCACTAATATGTTTGTGTGGCACATGAATCTATTATGATCTATGTTAGCTCAGGCTAAGATGACTGGGCTAACCCAGATCTGTTCTATGTGGTTTATCATCATGCTGGCTAACACAGACATGTCTTCATGGAGGGAACAAATGGAAAAGAAGAGCAGAAACAGTCTCTTGAGAACTATGTTCAGAGTTGGCACATCATCACTTCTGCCTCATTCTGTTGACCAGAATAAGTCTTAAGACCATTTCAGATTGAGAATGTAGAAAAATAAATTATCATAAGTAAGAATTATAAAGTTATATGGCAAAGAGTGTGGATACAGAGAAAAGTAGAGTTTCAGGCCAGGTAAAACAATTTATTTGCATATGATATTTCTATGATCTTCCCATTTAATTCATGTTACCCAGCTTGGAAATGTTGACGGAATCTAGGGCTAAACTGTATTACATATAGTTATTAAGTGTTCACCTTAATGTTACTTTTCTTCTACAGTAATTTCCTTCCCTTCCAAATTAAGAAAAACCAATGCTGCTTGGGACATACTTGTTGGTTTTGCTAATCCTCTTTTGTTTGTATCTATCAATCCTAAAACTTTTCCTTCACTTGTCAGGGCTGATAAACACCATTTTTATATCACCCAGGGAAAAGTCAACTCTATACACTAAGTCCCTGGCTTTTGAATGAGTTCTATTCTGGAAAAATGTTGTTAGTAGGTTGAGTTTGTTTCTAAGTCTGACAAAGTGAGTCTTAGACACTTTTGACAGAAATACACAATGTGAGTTGCTTTGTGGTTCCTAATAGTCCCCCCGCCACATCACCACTGCCTTTCTTCTTGCTTCCAGAATCTTGGGTTCTGACTGAGCCCTATATAGTAAGCACACAGCAGCACGAATGTGACAACGTCTAGCAGACGCTTGAGCTACTTTTATGATTCCTTCACATCTACAAATATTCCTAATCTGAGGTCCACTCATATCTGTGGAAGTTCCTAACTCGAATGTTCTTAAGTTAATGGGGTCTGTAACTCAATTTGATTTAAGGGACCTTAACCAACTCATCCTACTCATGCACATGTTACAGTCTTGCTGAAATAATGATATCAATGCTGATACTTTGTAAAGGACAGAAAACAGAATGTTGCCTCATCTGCCTTGGTGAAATGTGTACACACATAATGAAAGACAAATCTGGTAAAACACAGGGTCCAGATATTTTATAGTTTAATCCCTTTGTCTTAATAGTTTGAGGCATACTGGAATATTCTCTGCGAAACATAAGGATAGGCTGCACAAATTGAATGTCATCTGACGTATTCACAGAGTTAGTCATGCCTAGCAGTGTGTTATTTCCAAGTGAAAGTGGTATTTGGAAAGTTAGGATGCCTAAGGCTACAACTAACCAGATATTAGCTCAACTTGATCTGAAAAATAATGAAATGTAATATCTCACTTGGGCAGCTTATAGAGATAGGCAGCTCCAAGCTGAAGCTCCAGCTCTATTCTCTGTGGTTTAACTGTACCTCCTCCATGTCATCTTCTTCAGACTAGTGCTTGACAGATACAGTAGATTTCCAAATTTGTATGTCAAACTTTAGCTGATGGATGTCTCAAAGCTTCCTTAAACTCATTTCCAAAACTAAATTCGTGATCTCCACCTTGTCTCTATGTTCACTATTGTTATGGTTGATACATTGTGTCAACTTAGGGAGTCTAGAGGTTTGGCTAAGTGACTCAGCAGTTCTGCATCTTGGGGTGAAAAGGACATGCCTGCCTTTGCCCTTCTGGGATGTTGTTTATTGTGTTAATTTGAGAAGTTTAGAAGGTTAACTATGGGATTCATCAGGGAGCCAGGGTGCTTACTTTGTACTCATCCTGAGCCTCTGCAAGAGAAAGGCATGCAGAGGGTGTGGGTACAAAAGACCACCCCCTCCCCAGAGCAGATAGGCTGCATAAAAAAAAAATTAAAAAAAGACTAGCTGCTGGTTCTTCGGAGGAGCTCCAGTCTTCACCTTCAGCTTGGTCATCTCCTGGATTCTGGTGCAGACTGTTCCACTTATACCTGGGACTCTTCAGCCTTCTGGTGTAGGCTCTCCCTCCTTCCTCATAGATTCTTCAACATTCTGTCACAGACGCATCAGCCTCCTGATACGGACTTGCACAGACACTACAGTGAGCTCCAGGCTTGGGGCTGGGCTCTTCAATCTCTAGTGTGCAGACACCCTCTGCACGCTTCCTCATCTAACTTTGTGGCTGACCATTGTAAGCCAAACTTTTAATTTCTTATACACTTATATATCTTGTGTTATTATATATATATTAAGACTGATACAAGTGTCTTATTCTCAAGCACCACATACTACCCCAAACTGTCGGATGATTCTTAACTCTTCCTTGAATGTAAGCCTACTTAGCCCTGCATCATTATTTTCTATATTGTTACTTCTTTACTCCATAGTTACCAAATTGTTCCCAGACTTTTCTGAAGCCCCAGGAACATTCTTATTCTACATCCAGAGGGGACTTTATGTAAAGTACAAATTCAATTATGTTCTTTTTTGTTTAAAACACTTTGGTTACTTCTTTTTGCTCAGAGGATCAAGATTAAATATATCTAGTGTACCTACAAGGCCCTGCATGTCCTTTCTCTTCTTGGCATCTCCCACCTCATTTCACACCACTCTTTGCTTCTTCCTTTACCAATTCACTCTGGGTTCTCACTGGAGGTCTGCTCTATTGTGGAGATCATCACTGACTTCAGAAGAATAAAGATATTTGTCTGCCCACCTTTGATTTTTAGATCCTAACCCATGGACTTAATGAATGCTTTATATGCATAGCTCATTCTCACTAAGCTAGCTTCCAACAGGAATTGTCTCTACATGGCAAAAAGCGGGGAGGTATTCATAGATGCACTGCTCTAACTGAGTGCCTGCAGTCTTTGAATATCTGCTTGATGGCTCTCTTCACTTGCTGCTCTTGATACTCATACTTTCTCACTGTTTTCACCCATTTAAGCATCAGCAGTAAATTATATTAGCATTTGATGATATTTCTAAAAATATGCTTTCTTTTCTCTAATTGATAGCACTAAATACTTTCATCATCTTTCAATATTGTCAAAATGCACCAAAAACATTGTACATGATTATAACATGGTAAGACCTTCAGAAACTATTATGGCTCTTGGAGTTAAGTTGGTATTTTTCTAAATAACTTCAGAGTCCCATTTTATTCCTTTTTTGCACCTTTGGTCTTATTTCATTAGCTGTTTATTATTAATATCAGTTTGTGAGTTTCTTTCCTTCACCCCCACTTTGAATACCATGTGTTTTAATTCTAAGTGAATGCAATCTCTGGCTTTAAGACTTTTTAATGAGCAAAACCTTGCATTTTATAACTCATTCACTTGAATTGAAGGGTTTTATTCACATATTTCTGATTTCAATGTCTGTTCAGGATAATTAAATGTGCAGCAGACTGATCTTTAAATAAATCAAACATAAAATAATACTTTTATATCTCTTCAAGGCTGGCACAGCTCATATATTATATAATTTACAATAAGAAAATCCTTGTATTGTGACTGTGAATAATTTTAATACTTAAAAATTTTTGTTTATATTTTATATGTTTTTAGAATCAAAATTCCAGTCAAAATCAAATGTTATTAGTGTCCTGGCTATTGAATCATGGTATATTTCTCTTTGGAAGATGATATATATTAAGTCCTAAAAAGGACCTGAAAATATCAAGTCAGTTTTAAAGATGACCAGATGATACACTGAGATGTCTCGTGTCACTGTCTTTCTGTTTTAATGATCTAGTTTTAAGATCCTTCTCAGTGGGACTCAGAGAAACACCTGATTGTTTCTATAGGAGTGGAAGAAATGTAGCACAGCCATTTGCACAGGGCACTATTGGCTTCTATGGTAGCTCAACAATTTAAGGGGTATGGACGTTGCAACAGGAGAAGTGTAGAGTGATGAGCACTCTACATAGCTGGTTTTTTTTTTTTTTTTTGGTTTTTCTCCGGTCCCGGGAACCGAACTCATGACCTTGCGCTTGCCAGGCAGACGCTTTGCCGCTGAGCTAAATCCCCAGCCCTACATAGCTGTTTTGAGGGTCTATAGCATCAGTATCTCACCACTGTGTGTTGACTTTGCATCTGTTTTTTATTTTTGGTGTCTTACGCTTCCTTTTTTGTTCTTTTGCCCCTTACTCTTCCCACCATTGTTTTCCTCTTCTCTGTCTCTTCTTTAACAACCACTGACCTTCCCAAAATGTGAGTTGTCTTGTGGAGAAGTTGTAGTTAGGCTTGGGGAAGGCAGGAAAAAACTGACTCTTTCCCTCCATTTCGAGTAAGTCCTCATTATCCCTACCATCGTTCAATTTCATTTCTAGGATTTGGACTCATACATTTGTGGGAAACACAAAGCCAGTTTTCTAGTTTATTGACCTTCTGTTGAAAGCAGACGCAATTTAGCCAACATCTGGGCAGTATTTGTCGAGGCCAAACGCATCTCAAATCCAGACCAGAGAATGAATTGGTACATTTGTTAGCTAAGCCATTTGATGAGCTTATAAATAAGACCAAAAAAAATTAAAAAGCTGGCTGCTTCCAGTCTCATGCTTGGTTTGTTTTCAGTAAGACTTTGATAGTCAAGGTGAACTGGCAGACACATGCCATGTTTTGTTTCTTTCTGGTGCCTTTAGAAGATCTGACCTAGTGTATACACTTGAACTTGAATTTCTCCTACTGACTAAACTACTTGATATCTTGGGTATTGGCCAACTTTGGCAGCCACCTTATCTTTTTAAAACATTAGCTTTCTATTTATTTACAGGAACCATTATAGATTATTACAGTCTCTGATCGACCTGGGAGAAGTGATAAGTGAAAGGCCTTCTGACTGCTTTTAGTAACTTAGATTTTCTGTGGAGGACAAATAGTTCAAGAGAAGAAAACCCCGATTATGAAAGGTCAGTCAAGGAGAATGGAGATATTTGTGTGTAAGGTGAAGAGTGCTTGGATCTACCAAATCTACACCAAATATGTGTCCGTATGCAACCTAAGTGGCAGAATGAGAGGCGTTGATCTTGACATTGGAAGCTTTTTTAAAGAAATAATGTATTCACATTTCTTCATTTGTATTTTGAATTTCAAAGGATATCAATGTTCTGGACATGGACTACTAATGATGGAGAGGATCTGGAAATACTTGACCATGGGGAGACTTGTCAACAATTTTTCAGGTTATGTGCTGCTCATTGCCTCATCTGGGACATTTACACCAAAATAAATACGTGTGGAAATGAGTAACTCCAATATCTTCTTGTGACCATAAAGTTAGCATTAGCCCTAAACTGAACACTATGACACATTGCTTTTATAGTCGCTCATGTTACCTGATTTAATTTTTTCAAAATGCTATTTAATTTCTCTCTCATCACACTAACTTATGTACCTGTGTATATATGTTACACATACTTAACTGAACTTTAGGGAGGAAGGCGTTCATGAAAACGCCTTTGCTATCATCTTCTGCCACAGCAGCGTGCCTTGGTAAGAAGCTGGGTTTCTCACTTTCCCAGCTGATGTGAGGACAAAGGATTGTTCAAAAAGGGAATTTCTGATTCTCCTTTTAGCTTGGTCAGAACAACTACTTCATCAGAGGGTACTAAAAAAGATAGAACTGGGGAAAAAAACCCAAACCCCTCATTTGTAGTTCACTTTCAAATATGGTAGGTCAAAACATTGAACTAAGATTTTTAGAGTTAAGTATTAGCTTCTATGGCCAGAATCTAATCAAATGGTTGTAAAACAGAAAACCACTGACATTCCCTTTGGGAAGGATTTGATTATTGGGAAATGCACTGGTGCATGAACTTTTCTTTACCTTTTCTTTTTGACTATCTTAAATAAATACAAGCTATTCTTCCAAAGTCTTTGTGGTGACTGACTTGATTTTTATCTATTCAAAAAATATTTTTCTACCAGGCCAGAAGCCTAATTCTCATATTAGAGGCCTACTAAGTAAAGTAGCAATTTTCTATTTCTTAGGTGAAGAATTTTTTAACAATAGATGAAATCCTTGCAACAAATTAAGAGTATCTTTGTACTTACTTCTTAAAAAGCAAATAATAAAACCAGAGGTGATGAAGGAGGCTGGTAAATAAATCAATAAAACATATAGAAAACTTGCATCTCTTTCCTGTAACCTAAAGCAGAAAAAATTCAATGTAGTACAGTTCTCCAGTTTCTGAAATATTATTTACCAATCGTTAAAATTCAGACTGGTGCTTCTTTAAATTTCTAATTTCATGTTTCTTCTAGCCATGTTTATTGCCTCTCTAAACTTCTTTGAAATTGGTAATCTCCATTACACTTTTTTGAATTTAACTGAAGACAAAATAGCTTGCTTTTGGATGTCTCCATGTAATTACAATTTAATTTTGTCTGGTTGATATGCTAAAGATAATGGCTTCTATTTTTCAAAATGCAACCTAGCTACACGCAGCACTATTGCCAGAGTCTATTTCAGATGCAGAAGCCAACTGTTCTCTCATTCCTAGAGTTCAGGCTTTCGTATTTTGGCGACGTTTCCATGGCTAGAATGGAATGAAAATTTCTCTTGATCTCGATAAAAATTCTCATTTGCCAACTCAGGCATTTCACTGTGCGGCAGAGACCAAGCTTCTGAGTCGACATTGCCTCAAAGCTGGTACCTCGGCTGGGGAACACTTGAGTTTCACTCTCCTGTCTTTTAAAAGTATCACTCCTGCTCTTGTCTAATCACTCTCATAGACAGATTTGGGAGGGCAGCCCCTCAACTGCCTCTAGTACATGTGGAGCATTGCCATACCCTCTCAGAGAATAATTTCATGTTGCAGTCTGAAAAGTTCAATCTTCCAACTGGAGATATTCATGACCCTATCTTACAGCTATCTTTGGTGGAATTATATGACTTTTAATTTCTACCACTAGGATTATCCTAGCCTGGGGAGCAGATATCACACGTAGATGCAGAAAGCAACTAACGGTTTCTTCAGAAGCAAAGTAGCAGCACCACATCAGGCAGCGAGGGGAACTGCAGGGCACAGAAACTCCTTCGCTGCAGTCAGAGACTCTTCTGATCGTGGTTTCCCTCAACTGATCTGAGGCTTTAAATTACTTAACCTCTTCCGGTATCATGTTTCCTTAACAAAATTATCTTTAAAAGTTATTTCCCTACGTTTACCTGATTGATAGAAGAAAAAATTAAGTTCACCAGATATTAATATATTTTGGAACTTTTACTGACTGTTTCTTCTCTCCTTATCCCTCCTTCCCCGAATAGCTTCTTTTTTTTTTTTTTTTTTTTTTTTTTTTTTTT
>NW_004955409.1:34035856-34060485 GCF_000276665.1 Chinchilla lanigera
TTTTTTGTTTTTCTCCGGTACCGGGAACCGAACTCACGACCTTGCGCTTGCCAGGCAGGCGCTTTTGCCGCTGAGCTAAATCCCCAGCCCCTCCGAATAGCTTCTTGAATTGATAACAAAAGAGGCAGTCACTTGGTACAGAGAAATTTATGAAATCCTTGGGAAAATCAGCAAACACTGAGATTTGCAAATGTGCCCATTGGAAAGTCTCCACTGTGTTTGGGAAAAAATCCTGTTGCTCTTTTAATGTCGATAGATAATGCAGAGACATAATGGTCAAAAGGAAAATTCCTTTGTCAAGGTCTCAAGCATCCACAGTGAGAGAGAGAACCAGACGTCTGGCTCAGCCTGAGAAGCAAGGGACAAGTAATATTTCCCCTCAAATATTGATATAAGCCAAACAAAATTAATTAATTAGCTAAGACAGTATAGAAAACTTCAGTGTTTAAAAATCATCGCATCCAATTTTAGTGAAATAGCTTTGATATTCAGTTGGAAACACCCTTTCACTAATGGCCAGTTTAATCCCTTCCTCCTCTGCTTATCATGAGTAATATATGAAATACAATGAAATTTGGGCTCTTTTCATATGTGTCATGTGTAACTTAATATTTTATTTTTATAAAATGGTTTAATGATTCTATTGTCTTTCCATCATTACATTTGACAGGTGCCAAAATGATAAAAGAGCTGAAAATATGACCCATGTGATAAATGTTTTAGTCACACTAGCTATGTAATAAAAATCAAGATTTAAAATTCAGAATGGAACTTGTGAAATATGTTATCAAGTACTATCTCAAATGCTTGAACATGTTTTTAATTGGCAAAACTTTAATGCCATTAAGAGTTTTTCATATGCTTCAGCTAGCTTTTGTGCAGTTGAGAAAAAAATATCAACACCCATCTGTCACTGTGAGTGGAGCACATATGGTAACAGAAGACCTTAAAATACATCAGATGTGGTTTCTATTATCCAACACACTTTGGCTTCAAAATGAGTTCAACCACCTTGTTAGAGCTTTGGCTTTTAGAAGTTTAGTTTTGCCAGTTAAAGTTGTTATTTTTGTGTGTAACTATGACAATTTTGCTTCTATTTCTCTGCTGTGTTATTAACAGTCATTAGTAAAAATCTGAGCTTGCATACATCCTTCTGTTGTAATTTAGATTTCTGTAACAGTACAGGCAATGGCTCCTCCTTCAGTCAGACACCCTTCTCAGATGGTTAAATGATCAGTATTGGCAGGAAGCCTTCGGAGATACCTTCTGTCCTTTCTGAAACTGCCCTCATCCATTTTCCAGATACTTCTAAATAAACCACTACAGTGAGAAAACAAAAATATTTTTGAAACAGGGGGAGAGTTGTGTAAACAACTTTCATTCATTTTATTTTGACCAAGTGGCTGCTCTATGGCAGGTACTACTCTAGAAACCAGAGATGAAGATAAAGTTTCATAGACTTTCCTTCAAGAATATGTGAAAATCTCCAGAAGTCTAGAGTGTAAACAGTGCATTGTAGAGGTATCTGGAGGATGCTCTGGGAGCACAGTGGAGGAATGTTTCTAGAGGGAAATCAGAGATAGTATTAAAGGCAAGGAAGAAGAGGGAATTTCCTTGACTCCTTGTGAGAAACGCTGCTTAGATCAATAGTGAGAGCACACACACAGATGTGAAGATGGGAAAGAGTATGTGGAATGGAGAGCAGCTGGGTAGGGTAAGAAGTGAGGGGACAATGAGGGAAGAAGAGCTGCAAAGAAAGCTGAAGCCAGATCACAAAGGTCTTCTTTACCTGGATGCAGATATTTACCTTGAAGGAAAGGATACAATCAGGTTTTCAGCTTGCACAAAACATTCCATTTACAATGCGTTAATCACAAGATAGTGGGGTTAGAGAGAATGGAGTTATTTTCGGGGGGCTAAGAGGTAGTGGCAGTGGGGTAACAAGACAAGATAAGTTGACACAAATGTGTAAATTACGGAATCTGCAAAACTCACAGTTTCCGTACTGACTGAGTTTACCATAAAATAACTGAACTTGCTTTGTTTGTTATCCCAACACAAAGCCAAGGCCTGCTTAATATAAGGCAAACAGGAGGGAGAATAGAAAAAATGGACATGGCTTTTTATTAAAATTCAATAAGTACTGCAAAATCAATGGCATGCCAATGTATAAGTGATACTAGAGTTTAGTTACACATTGGCCTGAACCTACAAAGTTTATATTTTTCCAGCTCCCTTGTGGCAAAGTAAGGATGGAGACAGCATGATCTCATCCATACCATTTATTTGGATGACTTTATTTTTTCTTCTTTGTACACCTTTGCTGTACATGATGTTTGCGATCACCTTAGGGAGTAGGTGCCTAGGTACATGAATTTAACACATCTCTATTCCTTCTATTTCTCTTCTGCTCCCCACCCCTCTCTCTCTAGAGCCCCTTCTCCAATTTTTATTATAATAGTATTTTCCCCAAGGTTCATTCTCAGCTTATCTTAGCAAGAAGCTTTACACTGTTTAAGGAAGTTAGTCTGACTAAAAGAGCAAATGAACCCCATTGACACTGTCAGGATAGAGATTACTCATAAATGGCACCCACAATAACCGTGACTGGCAGTCTAACCCTGATCTGTCCAGCACTGACTTACAGATTCCATAGTCAGGAGCATATACTCTGCCCTCCATGATGTGCCAGCCCTGATTCTTGCTCCTTCAGTGTGACCTATGATGGTCACTCCAGTACACTCGGGCCAGGCGGTGTGGAGGGGTACAGTACTGGTTACATCTTCCCTCCTTTGAAGGGCACACATAATGTCCACATCTATCCAAGTGTCTCACTGCTAGAACTTGGCCATGTGGCCACATCAACATGCAAGGATGCCAGGAAAAGTGGTCTTTCAATCCAGATAAAAATGATATGATTTTTGAAGAGGAGGAAAGTGGATACTGAAGGACTATTGGTAATCTCAGGTGAAGTATCCTTGGGGCAGTTTTGAGACACTCATTCAGCATGGGCTGTTCTGCTGTCATGCTGCCCCTCTTCTGTGTTGTGAGCAATCAATTCTGTTACAAAGTGTATAAATATTTATTATCCCTGTCATTCACTTATTTCACTTATTTAACAATTCAGTAATCACTGACCTTGTGCGTTATGTCAGAAGAGCTGGAAATGGAAGAGTAAATAAACTGGTCTTTCTCTAGAGGTGACTGTTTAAAAGACGGTGAGATGAAGGGTAAGTCAGCAGTTGTTCGAGGCCTCTGTATGAACTTTGCTCTCTGGCAGATGCTCCCGTCACAGCCTGGATGGACTCAGAACAACTGAGAATTTGCTGAGATGCCCATTTCTGTGTTCTCCCTTCCATAATGTTCTCCTTCCTTGGCCTTTCCCTTGGGATCACAAGATTTATGCTTGAAAGTCTGAGTTCTGCTGCCTTGCTTCAGATCATTCTGAAAAGGCTTTTTCTTTGCAGGAGTCCTAGGAGTCTGGCACTAGGCTTTCTTCAGGTTTCTGGGCGCACTGCCTACAACTCAACCCCACCCTCCCTGGAAGAGTCTGATGGCCTGGGGTACTTTGAGTAAAGAAGCAGACCTGTGAGAAAGATGAGCTTTCTGTAAAACTGCTGGTATGCTTAGGTTTTAGTGGACAGAAGATGTGTGGGCTGACAGCGACCTATGTGGCCATTTCATGCTACAGCCTTAAGAGTCCTTACTAAAGTTTGCATGGCCTTGTATTATCTATATCTATCTGTCTATCTACCTATCTCTCATCTATCTATCTTATACATCTTATCTGTTTATCTATTTAAAAATTTTATTTATTTATGTATCTATTGGTGCTGGAGATTGAAACGAGGAACTTTGTATGGAGCTACATTCTCAGATCATTTTGTAAAAAAGATTTTTCTGCCATGGTCTTGTGAAGTCATTAAATTGTCCAGAGTGGGACTGAACTTGCAGTCCTACTGCTCCAGCCTCCCAGAGTACTATATTTACAGGTATGCACCACTATGCCTGCCTATCCAAGACTTTTTAACTTTAGCTTCACCTCCTATCACTCTTCCCCTCTTTTATTGCACTTTAGCCATTTGGGTCCCCAAATATTTTCCAGCTGGCCTTACTCCCTGCTATGGTTTCAATGTATCCTTCAGAAGTACATATGTTGGAACTTAATCCCTAAATTTATATGTTAATGGTATCTGGAGTTGGGGCCTTAAGAGTTAATTAGGATTTGAAGAGCTCATGAGGATAGGGCTTCTGTGTTAGTATAGCAGCTTCATAAGGAGAAGAATTGAAGAAACCATTGTACTTTGGCTGACCATGCAATATCCTCTGCAATCATTTGATGCAGCAGAAGGTCCTCCTGGACTCTGAGCACAGGTCAGCACCACGTCCTTGGATTCCCAGCCTCTAGAACAATGAGCCAAATAAATTTCCATTCTTCACAGATTGTTTGATCTCAAGTACTTCTTTACAGCAAAAAAATCCACTTCAAACTCTGTGCTGCATCCTCGTGGGGTGCTCTTCCCTGCAACAGACAGGAAGAACAGACTTCCTCCTTCCTCAGCATAATGATTTGAATAACTGGAACTTTAGTAGAAATCCTGGATTTCAACATAGCTCTTTTGCCCAAGCTTTCTGGCAGATGTTAGGTATTTTGTACCTGAACACAAATTTAGAGTTGTTTTTTTTTAATGCAGGAGTGTCACTTCTGAATATTTTGTAAAAACTCTTACTAGTTACCTTAAAGGCCACAGAGGCCATCCTGGCCTCATCTTGTTATTCCACGTACAATGCACTCTACCCCGAGGGACTGACTCGAAGGCGGTGTCAAGGACTTACCAGAGTGCAGCTACGGGACGTGGCCGTGGTGGGGCACAGGAGCCTGACACAGGGAGCCAAGGCTCAGAGTTTTAAGAGCCACCACAACTCTGGGTCAGAGGGCTTCTGTGCACATGCAGGTGTGCGTCTCAGTCTATTCTTCCTGCTAAAAACAAATAGTTGAGTTCGGTAATTTATAGATAGTAGAAATTTATTTCTCACAGTTCTGAAAGCTGAGAAGTCCAAGGTCAAGATCAAGGTCCCAGCAAATTTGGTGTCTGGTGAAAGTCATTTTCTGCATCCGGATGTCACCTATAGCTGCATCTGCATGTGGTCTCAGTGGTGGAAAAGGCAAAGGTGAGCAGGGTGTTTTGCCCAAGCTCTTCAGAAGAGCACAAATCCATTCATGAAGGTGAAGCTCCCATGACACGGTCATTTCACAAAAGGTGATATGTATCTTAATACTATTTCATTGGATATGAGGTTCTAAGATAAGAAATTTGAAGGAACGTGTATAACAAACCACAGCAGTTAACATGTGTGAGTTAGTGCATATGTATATCACTGGCTAGGGAATTTGGTGTCTTTAGTGTCAGCTGTATTAGCACTTCTGCTTTGAATATGAGGAAGCTTCTTAGATCATTGTCCTACTTTGATGAAGAAATTGGAAACAGGCCTCTTCTCCCTACATTAAACTACTGTACTCTGACCAGTTTCTCTGTTTTACTTTGTACTCCTGCAGTCGTGCTATAGTACAAATTGCCTCCTACAAAAAGTTATGCAGCTTATTATTTTCTCCAGGGAAGTCAGCAGAAATATTGTAGAAGAAATTGGCCTAGGTTAAAATGACAAAATTTTTGTTGCTTAAAAGAAGCAAAGCTTTACATCAAGAAATGAATTCAAGTTCACTTCCTTTTCCCTGATTTTTTAAAATAATGATTGAAAAATGATGAAATAGAGAAAAAAATAAAATACTCAATAAGTTAAGGAATCAGAAAGCACCCCTGATGAATGCCTATAGAGTGTCATTTAGCAATTTACTAATAATATTGAGATTAATATTAGTCAGCCCATTTTACAGGGAAAGAAACCAAGTTTGATGGATGTTTGTCAATGGCAAAATTACTGCTAGCAAAGAGTAGGGTTTCTAAGTCTTTTTTTTGTTTTTTTTTGCCTTTTTAAGAAAGGGTCTGGCTGTGTAGTTCAGGCTGGCCTTGAGCTCACTTTGTAGCTCAGGGTGGTCTCAAACTCACGATGATTCTCCTGCCTCAACCTCCCAAGTGCTGGGATTACAGGTGTGTGCCACCATGCCCAGTTAGAGTTTCTAAGTCTGAACCTCAGCTGTTCTACTTATCTGCAGAACGTTAGCAGCCACATCACTGAACTCTGCTGTACCTCTATGTGCTTGTCAGTAAATTTGGAGTAATAATGTTAGTACACAGATTATACCAGTTAATATATGTAATCGGTTAAAATGCTTTGAACCAAGTCTGACATCTAAAATCTCCAACAAAATGTTATTTTTAACAAAGACAATAATCATAAAGACCTACAGTTTTCATTTTCCAGGGCATAGGATACAAAAGCTCATTGTGTTCTCTCCTTGAATGCTTTCCTGTTACCGATCTCTTTTTGAGCCTTGCAAGGATGAACTACAAAAGGTGGGCATGATACTTTTTCACTGGACCAAAAGCCGTATGTGAGCAGAGATACGTAGTTCTTTTATTTTAAAGGTTCTGCATTTATTTTAACACAGGAATAATATTAGTTGATCATCACTGGTGGTACCCAGTGTACTGTATCTATATTTTGAGACGTAGTAAATGAAACAACAAATTAATGACTGCTCTTGACTTTTCTATGTGAAAAGTAACCGAACAGTTGATGAAGGATTTTTCTTGAAGAAGAAAAATCGATGAGTGGAAGCACTTACAATCAGTGACATCCATTAAGAGAGGGAGAGGAAGACGGAAGGGCAGGGGAGAGACACAAGTGGTCCGATATTCTGTACTTCCATTTGGAGGAACGCTTTATCTATAGTTACCAAAAATGGTGACTCACAGGAAGTAGAGCTAGAACATGTGAGTCTATATGAAAGTAATATACAATTCATATTAAAAAAATCCTCCAGGACGAGTTCTTCATTTCTTCTATTTAAAAAAGCATGAAAAAATTTCAAGGGAGATCCTTACAGGTTATAAATATGTCAAAGCATGAATTACTTTTTATTATGGATCCTTTTTTTTTTTCCTGGTACCGGGAATTGAACTCACAACCTCGTATTTGCTAGGCAGGATCTGTGCCACTGAGATAAATCCCCAGCCCCTATTCTGGATCCTGATACAAACTTACAACAAATTTTCTCACATTTATCAAAGAAACAAAAATTAAAATTCTGGATATTGGATAATATATCAGTTTTCTTAGGCTCAGTAATGGCAGTTTATCTGGAGTTAAAGCATTCATTTGGTGTTATTTCCAAAGATTTTTATTGATCATCAAATACTTTGAGATGCATTTATGAACTGAATATATCATATCTTCTATTTAAGTTCCTCAAGTATCTCATTAACAAGCCTTCTTATTTGCTTAAGTGTAATGACCTTTAGAAATTAAACACATAACAGAGCAACCCCGAATTATCTAAAATGTGCCAAATTGAATGTAGTTGTCTGAAAGTAATCCTGCTTATTTATTTTTAAATAAAAGTATGTGATACCGAGTATTTGCTCCACCCTAATGCAGGAAGGAGAAATGGACACGTGTGAGAATCGGAGAGGATCCTCTATGAATGGATTGTTAGAACTCAGCAATTGGCATATGGGGAAATCTGGGTGTTATTGTATATACTTTATTTATTTTGTGTGTACAATAAGTTTTCTATAATTTTAAAAACATATTTTTCCAAAATCACCTTTTAAAATATCAAATTTAAACTGGACGGGATATATAACTTTAAGTGCAAAACAGGAAAGTCCAGCCCTACTATACGCACGTGTGTTCCCTATGCAATTCAACCAAGCAGGTACTAAAAATATTCTTAAGAAATTACATCTGCTCTAAGCACATACAAACCTTGTCATCATTACTTCCTATATCATACAATAGAACAGCTATTTAGATAGCACACTGTATTAGCTATTACAAATAAGTAGGGATGATGCAAAGTTTGTGGGAAAACACACATAGGTTGTATGAAAATACAACCTATTTTATCTTAAGGACATGATCATCTGGACTTTATATCTCATGCATAGCAACTGCCCACTGTATTCTTTTGTGTATTACAATGAGTTTGAGTGTGACTCAAACTCTAAGCTCACTGGAAAATTAGATAATGATAGACTGAAAAATAAAGGACATGGGCTGTATGGTAGCTTTCGTCGGACTTTGGAGTTGGTAGAACTTATAAACAACAACCTTCGTATCCTATCAATATAGGAGACCAGCAAGTATGATGGATACTTTATTAAGAAATCTCTGCAAGCTGAGATGGCCATTCTGTTAGAAAGACAATCCCAACCCATCTCTAACACATGTCCATTCTTTTCTTAATGAAAAAGGAACTTTGAACTTGGGAAAGATTGAGAAATAAGTATAGAAGAATTTAAGAAATTCAAGTGTGTAATATTAATATTTTGAATCTATGTTTCATACTTTATTATACTTAAAAAACTGGACCAGTTAGATGATAAGGTAAATTCATAATTGGAACCAAACGTGTCAGTTGTGCAATTGACTCATATTTTACTAAGTCTATGTTCAGTTTGGCATATTTAGGAGAATTTGGGGTTCACTGTGTATGCGTGTAATTGTGAGGGTCATTACACTTAAGCAGCTAAGGAGGCACGTTAATCAGATAGGTGAGGAACTTGCCTAGGAAATATTGTGTATTCAGTTTATAAGTGCAGTTTAGAATCTTCGCAGATGATTAAAAACCTTTGGAAATGAAACCAAAGAAATGCTTTAACTCCAAACAAACTGTTGCTGAATTTGCTATGTTTAAGAACAAATAATGACTAACTGGTGGAAATGAACTACTTAGGACACTGGATTTTAGATTTAACATTTCATGTGTGTTAAATTCCAACAATAACAACAACAAAGTAACCTTTCATTAGCGGCTGCATTGTTGTAGGAGCTAAGTGAGTTTTTCGGCACACAAAACCCCCTCTGGGATTCAAACAAAAATAAAAACCAGAAGCTCACATTTCTACCAATGAATTGCGCACTGCTGTTCTCAAGAAAGAAAGAAACGGGGGAAAAGTGCTTCATGCGGTGACTGGAGGTGAATTTTGGGATCCCTGACAGGAGAGACGCACTCCTGAAATGTCACTCTGGGCGAGGGCCGGGCGGCCAGGAGGGCTCCCCATTAACATATTTCCCAGACGCGCCGCTCCTCGGTCCGGCTGAACGCAGCCCTCAGCTCCCTGCGGACCACAGAGCCCATCAGGCCAGAAGCAGATTAAAGCTCACACTCTTCAAACTGGCGGCTTGCCGCGGCTTGCCAGAAGGCTGGAGTTCAGCGTACCCTTAATAGGTCTCTGCGCCTTCTCGCCATCCCTGTCTCCTTCTTTTGAAAGGATCGTGCATCCGACGCAATTCCGCGGCCGCTGCAGGATGCCCGCAGCGGGTCTGCAGCCAGGTGCGGGCGGGGCCGGGTGCAGGCGCTAGGGGAGAGCGCCCCCCACCCCACCCCACCCCAACCGGCGGCCGCGCCGAGCACTGTGAACTGTCAGCGGCCACTGATTTATAAGACCGATTTACCTTCCGGAGGGTGTAATTATGTTCATAGTTAAGAATTAATCAGGTGAAAGAATTATGGAATAATCATTCCCCGGACTTTGAAGGACAAACTAAATGGAGCCGCACCAGTGCAGCGGCGGTGCCCGCCCGCCGGGAGTCCTTTGCCTCCTTGTTAGTCACAGGGTGAGCTTTCGTAGCTAGCTGTCTTCCTTTACAAAGAGACCGAATGAGAAAGCTCGCCGAGTTTTTCCAGAAGAATAATTCCTAGTCACCCAGCTTAAAAAGAAGGGAGAAGGGGATTTTGTGAAAGGGGGAAAAAAAAAATCATAGAGACCAGGTTATCTCTGTATAAGGATTTGACTGTTCTTTCCCATTCAGAGAATTATTAGCTCAACTGCTGTCACTTCCTCTGCAGAAGAGTCATCATTTCAAAAACGTTGCCTGTATTGTTTTTGCAAATATAGTTCTTCAAGCCAGTAGGGTGGGATCGGATGGCTTTCTCCTCCAGACTTGTGTTCTTTTTAGATAGGGAGGTTTTTACTTTTTTCCATTCCTTGTCTTTTTGTGCAGGGGACTTGTCAGTTAATAGAGCTTGTGTCTAAAAGTGGTTCACATCCCTCCTCTCTGCCCAGCCCTTCTCTCAGAATTAACAGTTTAGTTGGAACTGGTAGACTGTTTTGTAAGATCTCTGTGGAGAATTCCTAAGAGTCTCATGAAAATTACCTTGCAATCCAATCACTTGCCTTCTTACTATTAAATGCTGAAGAAAAGTAGCAGCAGAGAAAGCAAAGAGCGGAACAGACCGGACCCGGTTACTGCACTATCTGACAACCATCACACTGCTTCCTGGACAAGATACCATAAATTCCTACACTGTACTTCTTAACTGAAAGGAAGGGGCCACAATCCCTAACCCTAGTGGTCTATTTGTTATTCAAGTATTTACAGACAGCTGAAAATGAGGTCTAAAAAGTGTCTGCCATGTTACTGCTGCCGTCTCCCTGGGTTCCACACCCCCCTTGGCTCTCTGCCCCGTTTCACTACTTTAGGATGTTTCCAGGAGCCTCTGACCTTGGAGCTGGCCTGTATCCAATGGCTATGGAGGTTCTCTGCTGGACAACTCATTTGTTCTCTTCCTGTAGGCCTCTGACTCTTCCATCTCTTTCCAATAGTCAGTTGGCACTCTTTCTAGTCTTATTAGCTATAGCAGGAGATAGGTCCTGAGTGGAAAAGAGGGAAAGGAAAATGAGGCAGTGTCCTTTGGATGCAGTATTAGGATATTCAGATTTACACAAATCAGATAAACAATTTTTTGGGTTTGTTCTTGTAGTAAAGTGATTATTTCAGGAGAGAAAAAGAGAAGAAAATTACATCAGTGTGTAGGTGTGAATGAAAGCAAAACAAAAAACCCAAAACTTCAGATCTATGGGTAACGAATGGTGGAAGTCCAGTTCAGCTGCTGGGATCACACTGTCATCTCTGGGGTCCAGGAGGAAGGGAAGAAAACCTGTCAGCCGCTGCTTGCTTCTGGTTCACTAGCTCTCTGCTTAGCTTCTTGCCAAGGGCCACACTTCCCCCATACCTTCCCCCACGACAGATCCTAGAGAGGGCTCAGGGATCAAGGGACGTGCAAAGATATTTTCACCTCTATTTCTCCAATGTTGCTTATTTAGATTACTTATTTTGTCATCAGCCTGTTACTGTCTCATTCATCACTCTTGCTTCTACGCAGAGAGGCAACTGCACTGTTAATGGCATGACGGGAGAATGGGGAGTGCCTCTGCCTGTGAGCCAGGCGGTAGCTTCTTACCGTGGCCCTGCTGTCCAGCGGCTGGCTGGCCTCAACCAACCCATTGGCCTCCTCGGGCCTCAGTATTTGCAGCTGCAGAGTGAAGGAACTAAATCTCTATGGAATGTGATGGTTCTGAGAAGGTAGGTTTGGAAAATGGTGCACTAGTATCTCTCTCTCTTCTTAGTGGCCCACCATGTGCTTGGACGTCCAATTACAAACACATTTTTAATACATGGTTTGGCCAAGAGTTGCTTCATCTAATTTGATCAGAAAACATATTTGTCCTCTTTGTCTTCCTCCCTGTTTTCCTTCCTTTTCTTGGAAAAAAAAATTTATTAAAGTAATTTATTAATGTAATGTGGGAAATGCAAGACACAGTGAATGTTCTCTAGGTTGGTCATGGGTATGTTTTTCCTCTCTGTGTAGATCTGAACCTACTAAGAGTGTTACAATGCAGAAACCCCAGTATATTGTTTTAATTATTGTTTAATTATCATGGAATTGCATTTACTGGTTTCTTGAGTGCTAAGGAAATACAGACCAAAGAAAACAGGATAAAAATTTTTAGACTAAAAGAGAATCACTGTATTTGTCCAGCATTGTTGAGAAGTGAGGCGATCTGTATTAAAAACAACCTGTGCAAGTAGAATCTACCATTTAACTGCCTATGACATTTCTGCTATGCTTTTATTCATTCGTTCAACACAGACATTTTTAATCTATTTTTGTGCTTAAACCTGATTGGCTGAGGAATGTGTCTTGACACCATGTTTTTAACTATAAAAAAAAGAGTACAAAGGATACATGCTTAAACCTATTTATCATAACATTTTAAAAAAATCTAACATGTATGTGCTTCCTTATTAATATATGAGATGACAAGATCAAATGGTGTATCTAGCAGTTGAGTAATTTTACAGAAGGGATGAGCGAAGCGCACATTTCTGAGCAATTGTAACACTGACACTAACATTTTTTTGTGAAACTCATGCTAACATTGTGTTTGCTGCAGATTCCTCTTTTTAAGGACAGCCACAACAATGTAAGTAAAGATGCATCAAAAGCATGCCAACCCCCACCTATCCACTCTCCCTAGCCTTTGAATCTTCCTACATATTATAAAGCAAAGACAAGCCATCTTCACTGCCCTTTGTCCAAATCCCTGACCCAAATAATAAATGAGCATAATAAAATGATTACATTATGCCCCTGAATTCCAGAATGTTCTTTATACAGAGATAATAGCCATAAAAGTGCCATAATAAAGTGTATGTACATCCTCAGAAAAGTGCTCCTACCTGCAATTCCAATGCCAAGTTTGGGAGACTGAGAGAGAAGAAAACATCTCACTTTCTGGTTTGAGCAACAGAATTATATAATGTCAAACTCAGTGATGTGAGGAATAAAGGACTAGGTAGAATTTTGAGGTAATTTTTTAATATTTATTTAGGAATGTTCTGAACATTTTGATACTTGTGGGCTTTAAAATGATCAAAATGCAAATTAAGCACTCAGCAGAAAAATCTGGGTTGAGGATCTGGGGTGGGGACACCAGCATGTACGCAGCAGTGCAAGCTACCTTTGGTGGATCTCCTGTAGCATACAGCAAGATGAACAAGGAAAGAATTTGGAGAGAGTGTACATCTATGGGGAACTGAAGGAAAATGAGATTCAGCCAGTGCAGGGGAGAGAAATTTAAAAGAGTTGCTTGGGAAGCAAAAGAGTACTTTCAAGCAAGACATTCTTCTACCTTTACAGACATTTGTTAAATTAAAAAAGATAGAGTCAGAGCTATGTTAATAGGTAAGACATGAAAATTCCATTGGCTCTGACTATTAAGAAAATATAACTCTAAATAATTCATACTTTCTTTCATTCAATAATATTGAGAATAGAGTTTAACCTTTTTCATGGTGACTTGGCTAATTTTATGAACATGTGCCAGTAACCTCGGAATTAAATTGTGCAGTCCCAGACCTGTGGATGAGCTTTTGAGGAAACCCTTGTTGTGTGGTTCTGTGGTTGACCGCTGCTTGGCTCTGTATTGCTCTCTCAGGGGCTATGGTGGTTTGTGGTCTTCCCCACAGTGATTTTCTGCTCGTTGGTGGTTTTACTCTTTTCTCATTAGTCGGTCCTTCCTGCCTGCTTCCAGTCTGAGCTGTTGTTGGCCCCATGTAACTAATATTTTAGGTTGCTATGTTTGCTACAAAATACTATAAACCTCATGGTTTAAAACAGAAGGAATGTATCAACTTACAGTTTTCAAGGTGAGAAATTTGAAGTGGGTCTCATGAGCTTAATTTGGGTGTTTGTACCACTGTGTTGTTTTCTAGAGACACTGGCTTTTCCTTATCCGTCACAACTTCCTGAAGTAAACAACATTGCTTAGTTCTTCTTCTGTTACCTCAACCTCTAAAACTTGTAACAATAGCTTTTCATGCTGCTTCTTCTGCCTCCTGGGTCCCTTAAAAGTATAATTCCACAGGTCCACAAGTTAATCCGGGGTCATCCCTATGCCTCCATGTTGCCAGCTAGCTACTTTATTTCTTTACTTAAGAAACTCCTTTGCTGAGTAACGTAATATTCACAGGCTTCCAGGGTGACATGTGAACATCTTTGGAAGGTCATTATTCTGCCTACTTTGCCAAATTCTTTATGGATAATAAAATTAGCAAACACAGGGTAAAAATTATCCAAAATCATCCCAGTGCATTCTGTACCTCAGAAGACCACGATCCTTGTGTCAGCTGGTTTGCTGGATTTGGCAGTGCTTTTTTTCTTCAAATTTAAAAGCTTTTCTGAATGGTTGAATTCCAGGGGCCCTATGTTCAGGTAGCAGAGGCAGAGGTGACCCTATGTAAGTTTTTATACTAGGCTACTTTCTGAACAATATTCTACACATTCAAATTATATAAGAATTACATAAAATAATCAATGAGTAACAAACCAATAGTAGCCCTCAGTGTTCCTAACGATCTCTGTGATGTCTGGTTGGCAGCAGTTTGAAGTAGATTCTTTGGTTATGAAGTACCGGGGCCACCCTGGGAACATCAGGTTAAGTCTAAATTAGCATGCATTTCCTCAGAGAAGCAGGCACTGAGAAAGATCTTGTTTTGCTAATTCTGCTTGAGGGTAGAGATAGGAGGAGAGGACTTTATACATCTATCGAATTGCAATGTAGTGAGCTATTTAAGTGTCTCTACTTTTCTTGAGGACAGGAGCTGTGACTTGTTTAACTTTAATTCCCAACCGTGAAGAGAATCCTAAGTAAGTTTCTGATTTGGAAGGGTAGACTGTGTCATTTTCCTTAAACAGGGGAGAATTGGTGGGAAAGATCCTAGGGTATTCTGGGCTGACCCTCGAGGGGCTGTTCCATGGTAACCAGGTAGTTCAGATCTAAGTTGTTGTAGGATTGGATCTTATCTGTAGCTCGTCAGATTTTGACATTATGGTGACACTGATAATGATATGGGAATGGGGATGTGTGAATTAAATGATGTGACTAATTCAAGCACTTTAAATATAGATGGTATTGCATCATGTGAAGTGCTAGTTTTGAATCAGACAGAGCAGGGCTTCAGGCATTTAGTACGCTGTGCCATCTTATTGTCTCTGAGCCTCAGGGCTGGCCACAGGCCTGGCAGATCTGCTGCATTTGATCTAAGCCCTGTGGAGTCCAAAGCCTCACAACGTCTAGTTTTCCATTTTTCTTCTCCTAAGCATCAAAACTTCCACTGTGATGGTCTTTGTCCTGCAATCACCCTTCCAGGTTTGGTTCCTTCTCATCAAATCCAATACCTCTTCTCCTAACAACCACAAACACACACATATGCAGTGGAGTTTATGACTCCATGGAAGATGAATCCCGCATCAAGAATATTTCTAAGCATAAGAATTATAAAGTATCAATTTTAGAAAGGTCCTCCACCCACTCTGTGCAGACCTCTACCAGCCACCTCCCCGCAAATCCTTGAAGTTTCAAGCCAAACTCTGTAGTCTCGAAAGGTTATTAGTTGTATAGTGTAATAAATTGTTTCAAATATTTGAGACAGACCAGGCATAATGTACAGTAAAAGAAAATATCGAATTC
The DNA here is from genome assembly GCF_000276665.1 of Chinchilla lanigera. Taxonomy (NCBI): domain Eukaryota; kingdom Metazoa; phylum Chordata; class Mammalia; order Rodentia; family Chinchillidae; genus Chinchilla; species Chinchilla lanigera. Next base: position 34,051,300 of record NW_004955409.1, read on the forward strand.
AATTTTAAGAAAATAAAAACTTCACATTTTGGCGGTGCTCAGCAGCCTGTCACTTCCACTTTGTTTTGGAAATTCTTCCGGAAAGTTTGAGAGCTTGGAACTAAAGTTCTCACTTTACTGGGATGGAAGCTAAAGTGTAACATGATTAAAGTTCAGCTCTCTGGGCCGGACCCCTCTTCCTCTTTAAAGCATATTGTGCAGTGCTGGAGTGGCCAGGGGACACATCTCTTTCTGATTCAAGGTCCCCCTTGCATTCTGGGGAGCGTGCCTGACCTGATCCCTATCATGATTAATGTGGTTTCTGAAGCATGAGATCTGATTATGACCCTATGTTGTTATATTTAATTACAAATCTCATTATGGCCCTGGTCATAACACCATGTAGCCCTTCTTGCAGTAACCTTTGCTGATCTGACTGCCTGAAGGTCTATCTTTATGATTTACTTTAAATTGTTTTAGAATCATAGACTTCTGGAGCTGGAAGGGAGGTTAGAGATCATGAAGTTCAATCCTCTCATTTTACAGATAAAATTACAGAGTCCCCAAAGAGAATAAGTCATCTTCCAAAGGTCACTTAGTAGATACGGGATGGGACATGGGGCGCCTGATCTAAGGCCAATGCTGGTTCTCTTTCAGCCAGGCTGCATTGCTGGGGGACACACCATATAACACCAGCTCCTCAGTCCCCTGTTTTGTGTTATGTGACAGCTTCACAGCACACACAGGTTATATTGTACTATATTTTCAGTATGAAGTTAGTCACAAATTAAATAATAACTGAAAGTTCTTTGAATTTAGAGGCAAAGGATGTTCAATCAGATTATTCACCTTGCTAGGCCTTGGTTTTTGTTGAAAACGAGGCTACAGACTAAGGTACTTTCTATGAAGAAAGACGAAGCTAACTAAACATAAGAACTGTCAGATGAAAACAAATCTGGACTTAGGTATTGAGGATTTATATTTGAAAAGAGTTATTGCCATGGGGCAGTGGAACCATTACAGTAGTGGAAGAAGTTATTATAGGAGTGCAAATGCTTGCATCTCCAGGCAGCTCAGAGGTCACTCAGAAGCACTTTTATAGGAAGAAGTAAACTAGACCAGAAGGAACTGGGTGTGGGGATGTAGGTTGAGTGGGGAGGTGGTTTCTCAGTTGATTGGAGGTACACTTGGATCATCTTTCTCACTGCTGCTATACAGCACCTAGCCTACACAACTTCAGGGAGAAGAGGTTTGGCTTATGAATTCAGAGGAGTCCATCCATGGCCAGCTGGCTCCAAAGCAGGAACATGGTGGCAGAAGAGCATGGAGCAAGGCTACATATGTAATGGTGGCCAGAAAACAGAGCAAGGGAGCAGCTCCAGGGAGCAAGGGATCAATATAGATATAAATCACAAGGTCACATCTCTATGACCATCCCCCAAATAAGCTCTACTAATTTCTGAGGCAGGTCCCAAGCCAATCAAGTTTACAGTTAAGTATCATAACAGCAGATCATATTTCCTTTGTGGTCTGTAATGGTTGACACATTATGTCAGTTTGAGAAGTCTAGATGCTTTACTAAGTAACTCAGCAGGTCTACACCCTGGGATGTAGAGGACATGCCCTTACTGCTCTAGGATGTTGTTCATTGTGTCAACTTGAGAAGTTTAAACATTTAACTAAGCCATTCAACAGAGGCCAAGGCTCTTACTTCATAAACATCCTCAGCTTGCACAAGAGGACAGGATGGGGATGGCGTGGACATAAGGACATCCAGGTGTTGGTATCCTACTTACAGTATAAAGGAGGAAAAGAAACTTGCTCTTCCCCTCTTTTGCTCTTGCTGCCTTTGCTGTCATCTGCCACCTTGAAGTTTTGCCCATGCCATGCCACCCTGCCTCGGAGCCAGCTAATTATTGACTGAAACCTCCACAAACTGTGAGCCAAATTAAACCTTTCCTTAATTTTTGGCATTGGATATTTTGTCTCAACAAGAGAAAAGTAACCAAGACATGGTCATCTGATGTTCAAGTGAAGTTCTTGAGATGCTCATCAGCATCCCAGTGCATGATCAGGTTGAGGGTAGGAAAATCCAGGGTTGTGTGCAAAAGGGAAAAACTTGGATAGTTGGGCAAGTCCAGCTAGTTGATATTGTTCATATTGGTCAGTGGTGACAATCACTTCAAGTAATAATTTTTAAAATGAAGAATTGGAATTTGGAGAGTCTGTGGCTAGTTTGGTCATAGGCAAGCACGGAGGTCAGGTGAGTCATATCGGGGAAGGCATCTTTAGACTACAAGCCATTTCCTGGAACACAAAAGAAAGGGGTCTCTCTTGACCATAGTCTTTTCCAGAAGTCCAGGCTTCAGGTAAATTTCAACATTTTAGAGCTTGGTAATGCCTGTATTGTGGTTCAGTAAAGCTTTCTGTCTCACATGGGTGACCTTCTTTCTCTTCACAACTGCACATGGAAGCTGTGGTGGGCATCATACCTGACCAAGCTGACTTGCCAGTCAATGCTTAACATGTGGTTAAATATCCACTTATTTCATAGAGTCTGCAATAAGGGTGTCACAAATCATCACTGCTTTATTTTTTCTTTTTAAGAAAGGAAAAAATTCTTAACATTGAATCAGGTGTGTAGGCTCTTGAAGTATGAGATTTTGGCCCTGTGAAGTACAGTTTGTCCTTGAATTGGCCTAGAAATAGCCCAGCTATGAATAATACTTTATAAAATCATGTGAGCCCTCTTGCAAGTGCTATTCATTAAGCTCCATTTAACATGGGACCACAAAGTCCTTTGTAGCTGAATCTAGGGATAGGAGCATGGATGGCAGCAGTGACACCCCTTCCCTAAAAGTTCTTCACAAGCCGAGGGGGAAGCTTAAAGCTTTCCATTGTTTATAAACCTGCTCTTGACAATTACCATGGAGAGTTGCCAGCTATGTAAAATACCATGTTGCTAAAACTCTAAAAGGAGGCAAAGTGACTGCTGGAGGTCAGAATATAAGACAGTCTGTTCCATCTTTGATCAAATCAGGCTCTGCTATTGCTGAATTTCAAGGTCAGGAAGTAGTTAGCAAAGTTAGTGACTCAACTGAGGTGGGCAGCAAAGTTCAGAAGCAGCTGACTTTTGCTCCCACATGCATTGTTGAGAAAAAGGCAGTTTAAAAAAAATTGGCGATGTATTACTGAAGTTTCCTTTAAAAATATTAAATCACTGCAGTGGCTAAAGATAACTCAGACATACAAATAATGAAAGTCAAACTTGCTCTGACACTGCATCCTTTGCCCAGGGATCGCATATCAACTTTCTAAATTCCTGGACAGTTCAGAAGCACATGCTGAGCCCTTTGGCAGGATTTGTCTTACCTGGAGGCTAAGTAGGTCACTACCTATCACAGGCCTGGTTTGAAGGTCCTTGAACTTGCTCTTGCCAGTGTCTGCCTGCAATTTCACCAGTAGATTTATTCTTTTCAAAAAATCCTGAAGTAAAATGTAAAGCAGCTTAGGGGAAGGAAAGAAGTGAAAGAAATTAATCCATCACTAACCAAGCTGAGATTCCATTTTTGTGATCAGTTAGGATTTTGAACAGGGTGGAGGAGAAATTCTGGGCTCAGTGAGCACAACCAGAAGGCAAGGTTGACTTCTGTGGGGGAATACTCTGGAGTGATCAGGTGACAGTTCTCTCAGGTTTCCTCTGATTTTTCCTTCCAGCTTTTTCCCAATTTATCTCTGTCCCCCCAGAGGAAGGGAAGATTTGCTCCATCTGTGTGAGGCTAATTTCTTCACCTGTGCCATCCGTCACCTAGCTTTATCTGGGACCCTTGTCCATCACTGGTTTTTTCTTTCTTTTACAGTCATTTCTTCTCCATTAATTCTGCTTCTGCCTTAAACTTAGCAGAGATGTCCACTCTCTTAAAATGAAAAAAATTAAATACTTAACTCTCATTATTAAAAAATCAATTTCTAGCCCTCTTTATCTCTGAATTACTTTTCTACAATCCTTACAGAAAGTCTTCTTAAAAGACTCTAGAAATTCTTTACCCTTCAAGTTGTAAACAACAAAACAAAGCCAAGCAGGATCACACAAATCCTGCCATTCTGGGGTTGTCTTTTCTGCCCTCTCTTTTCTTTTTAGTCAAGTTATCCTGTATATGTCTCTGACTTCAACTTACACACTGACGATTCTTAAAACTTAATTTGAGATCAGATGTCTTTCTTTGCAGTCCACAGCTACAAGTAGAATTCTCTATTTCTACAACCTCCTACTTTATGCATTCATAAACCCAACATATCTCTAAAACATTTAAACTATATGTTAGAAAACACCCTGCTTCCTATATTTTAAACCATGCTGAATCATGCCATGGTTCTATCTCCCAATGAAGACAAGAAAACTGGAAGTAACTTGCTTGCTTTCTTTCTCACACTTGGTATTAGATGGATGCTTAAATAGTACATAGTCTTCTGACCAAATATTGTTTACATTCCTTTTTCCTATGTCATCCCTTCTCTTGTCTTAGTTTAGGCATTTGTCATTTTTTATGTGCATTAAAAGTTTAACTTATTATCTAATTTCCTTCAGAGCTTATCATTTGCATTCTATCATGCACTTCTCCACCCACATTTTCCCCAAACTTGACTTCAGCCAAGCTACTTGTCATGTTACTTAGAGCCCCTCCCCTATACCTGCCGCATAAAGAGAGCAAGGTTTTCAAGGGTATGTTCCCCGATGAGTTTCTCAGTGCTTCAGTGTAGAAACACTTTGTGAGTATTCTTATGAAGTACAGTTGGGGATGGATATATAGGTTGCACATAATAAATCCATTCTAATGTGCTTATATCCTTAAGCCCCTGAATTCCCTCCTACGCTGTATTTCAGGGCAGCCCAATCTCATTAACACTAGGCCATCATTAAGCCTTTCAGCTAACCAGTCAACTAAGCTCTTACAGCCACCTCCAGCTTATGTGATAACACCTTAAATTTATCTGCTATGCAGAGATATATCATTATTTATACATGCTAGCTAGATCTAGCATTATTGATTATCCTCCTTGGTTTAAGAGCCTTATAATCCATTCCAACATGTATTCTCCAAGTTTATTCTAATATAAGTAACCAAAGCTTTGAAAAGTTTTGAATGTGTAAGTTAGTCCTAGTATGAACCTGTCCTCCTTGAGCATGTTGAGATTTCACCCTAACTATGGGTGTAGTGAAATTATGAAGAATTTTGAAGGGTGGGTTTGAGGAGAATGCTTATCCCCTTTTAATGTATCTGACCTAGGTGAAGTTATCACAGAGTTTTCTAGCAGAGGAGTGATAGTCTCTTTAGACATTTTAGGGAAATTACTTTCAGTGCAAAAAGAAGCTCACAGTGACTTAGGGGTCAAGAATGTTGTTAGAAGGTGTCACTTCAGGGTTCCATGCTTTCCCAATCAGTGTTTTGGGACATTTCTTGCTTTCCCAATCAAAGTCACAAAAGAAACCTGTGATATTGTGAATTCAAATGTCAGTGTAATGCTAAAGCATTTTGAATAATTGTTGAATTTATTTTCAGCTATCACAATCAATAGCTATAAATAATAAGAGATTTTGATTCTCAAGCTTTGATATGAACTGAAGATTAGATACTTCATTTTTTTCTGTAAGAACTCAAGTTTCCTTACAGGAACCTGTCTCATCCCCAATACTTTAGTATCCTTGGAGTTCTGCCATAAGGGCCACAAGCTGCAGGGACTTGGGTTCTCAGGGAACATGCTTCAGTTGGCACTTTATCAACCACCTTATCACCATCAGCCACAGCTAACAGATTGATTAATGGTGATATTACTGCCAGCCAAGGCTTAGTATCATCTATTTCCCATTGCCAAGGAGCTTACCACCCAGCTCAAGCCCAGAGACATGGCTAAACCAATCCCTAAATCCCATATTTATGAGTCTATTCATCAGACCTCTCTCAGCACCAATTCTGAATCAGTTATGATCTAATCAGGGGACACATACAAACATTTAAGCAGAAGAATTTCAATAGTAATAATTATTAATCATAACAAGAAATTGGATGAGCAAATGTAAACAAAACAGAAGGTAGCCACTGCCTAAAGGGCTGAAGTACCATAACTCTAGGGGAGCTCCTTGCCGGTACTGTGATGGACACACAGTCTCCACTGGAAGGGTGACAGTGTGGGGTACTGGATGGTAGAGAGGTTTGCTGAGCTACTTTCCTGGAAGAACTCTGTTGGAAGCCATTTTTGGAGTCCCAGGAATTCTGCCTTAAACATGTACACTGGAACCTGAGAGCAGAGCCATGTTTTCTTTCTTTATGATCTTTTGAATCCTCGAGATGACATAAAAGGACATGCACCAGTTTATGCTTCCCATATGTATTTGTCACCTTTGCCATCTTGGGCATACAATATCATATATTCTCACTTTAAAAAAAGGAAAATTTAAATTTAGCTCAATCTCACAGGAGGCAGTCCATGATTTGTTGAGTCCAAGGCAGAAACATTATGGTAGAAGGACAAAGTAGAGCAAAGCTACTTAGTTCATGGTGGCAAAGGAGCAGAGAAGGGGAATAGTGCTGGGGGAATGGGGTGAGGGAACAGATATGGACTTGAAGGCCATGCCTCCATGACCACTCAGATATGACAGAAGTGTAATCCACAAAGTGTATACCAAAGTTAATTAAGTTGATATTCCACCCTGAACTTGATTGACACCCAAACACATCTCCTTAAATTATATTAATTTTCCATACAATAGCAAGTTCATAGTTACACCTAACATGATATAGCTATCCTGCATACAAACAGAAATGCAATAATCCTTTCCCCAGAGACTAAACAGCTCCAGAATTTTTCAAAAGTTCACATCAAAATCTCTCTTCAGGGGCTGGAGATTTAGCTCAGCGGCAAAGCGCCTGCCTGGCAAGTGCAAGGTCGTGAGTTCAGTTCCTGGTACCGGAGAAAAACCAAAAAAAAAAAAAAAAAAAGGAAAAAAAAAATCTCTCTTCAGACTAAAGGCAAACACTTAGCTGTAAACCTCTTTTAAAAACAACAGTAACAACAGCAAAAAAGAAGTTACATAATCGCAAATTACAGTAGAACAAGGTAAACATTCCAATCCTTAAAGGGAGCAATAGAGAGATAGAAAGTAAGTAGACCAAAGCAATACAGAAACCCAGCAGGGCATATAAGTCCTGTAGCTCCATTCAAGCATCCAGTGATAGGTGTAGCCCTTCTTTCTTGGGACAGCCCTGGTCATATCCTGCAGCTTTCTTCATGAGACATTTCACATCCTTGACATCTCTGACTTCCTGGGGGACTCCACTGCACTTCTGATTCCATTTCTACATCTTCATGAGCATCCCTTTCAGGGTCTCCTTGCATGGTCTCCCAGGCTTTATTGTGAAGTTTGGGTGGAAGTCTCCTTGTCCCCACAGCTCTTGCATTCTGCATGCTTGATAAACCATCAATAGGTGATGATGCCAAGGTTAGTCATTAGAAAAGGTAGTGTGAAGGCCTCTTGGACCATGGCTGCAGAGGGACTGCAAGTGAGTGGATGACTCACTGTGGTGAAATAAATCCCAGGTAACTAATTCCCTAGGAAGCCTTTCTTGAGCAGGGAGTCTGGAAACCATCTTTTCAAATAAAGTTTGTACTTTTGTATCTTTGAACCTATGGGTGTGATCTTATTGATTCCTGTGATTACTCAAAATATCTTTCTTTTGGCCTTGTACAAAGTACTTGGCTTCCTTTTAATGACAATAGTATCTTCAGTAGCTACAGATGGTTTGAATAATTTTCACATTGTTCTTTCTGATCCAAAATGTAAGTTCTTTAAAACTTTTACCTTCCTTTTGCCTCCAATTCTCATTATAAATCTGATTGAAAGTAGCCAGCAGTAGCCAAACTACAGCCTGAATGTTGGAGTGTCTTGAGATTTCACTTTTCACATCAACTGGCCCACCATCCTTAATCCCAGTATCCTGAAAAACCTCAGGATTTGGGCAAATGTAGACAAATTTTCTGCCAGAGGCTAACAATCATGCTCATTAGTCCAACTGACCATGGAGTCTTTGAACTGAAACCTCCTGAGTATGGCCTTTACTGTCCATATTCCTATCAACATTCTGATCCTCTGATCTTTGACCACAATTACCAAACCAATACTAGTAAAAGCATTGTATAGCTTCTTTGCTCCACATCTCTAAACGTGTCCAAACTTGTCCTGCAAACCAGTTGTAAAGACCTCTAAACCACATGGACAGGTATGGTCACAACAAAAATTCTATTTTTCTTATACCAATTTTCCAATTAGCTGTTCATTGGAACACAGTATCTGACACTCACAAATTAAAAAAGCAAAATTTTTAATTTGGTTCATGATTTCAGAGAGTTCATTACATGATATCCTGACTCCAAATGCAGAAATACAATGTGAGAAATATATGGTTGAGTAAAGCTACTTTAATTTGCCCTTGTTGCCTGAAGATATGATTTTTATCACACTGAAATATATTTAAAAATAGATAATAAAAGTCACTTTGGGAATCTAAAAGTAGTTTATTTGCTGTGGGAGTTAGTGATGCAAATTTTATTTTAATTTTGTGATGATACAAAATAGGATGCTAAGAATAAATATTTTGCTTAGCTAAAATATCCAAAACATTCTTCACATGAACCTTTTAAATTTATTTTTTAAAAAAATTGGTTTCACAGGGATGTTGTATTTATAGAACCTTAGGAGTGAAAAAGAATTAGGACATAATTCAGATAATTGAATACATGATTTTTGAAGCTACAGTCCTCAACCTCTTTTATAATTCTCACCAGTGTGTGGGATTTTCAAGTATATTGAGGACTTGGTGGAGAAAAGATAATGTGTCATTACCAGTAATTGCTAAGTTTTGGTTAGATTAATTTAGGTGTAATAAGTGACAAAAGAACCACAGAGAATAGGCCTCAGACCCAGGTAAATGGCCAGATTAAACTGAAAGTCTAGTGCCTGGAAAGAGGTATTAGTTTGTAAGAATTTTCAGGAAGCTGGTGAAATGGAGTGTTCAGAACATGTACAATAAAGTTGTAAGAAATCCTCTACCTTTCTTCTTTGAAGAAGACAAACCATGCTAGGCATGGTGATGCATGCCTGTAGTCTCAGCACGTGGGAGGCTGAGACAGGAGGATTGTTGCGAGTTCGAG
>NW_004955409.1:34060840-34195296 GCF_000276665.1 Chinchilla lanigera
GAAGAAGAAGAAGAAGAAGAAGAAGAAGAAGAAGAAGAAGAAGAAGAAAAACCATGAGAAGTACCATATCCAGTGAAAAGTCTATTTAAATGATAGTAACAGGAATAGGGAGGCATAATATAGTTTAAGGAGGTTTTCTGAGTTTATAGTTCACTTTACTGCTTTTGAGAGAATTCCAGATGATGAGATACATATTTGGTAAGTGCTTAGAAAAATGTGAATATTCTTGGCTATTTCTTAACATGAAAAGGAAGCAAATTATAATAAGCTGTTTTGAATACTATCTGTCATGACACAAAGCTAGTTGCTGGAAATAATCTCTGCCCTAGTACTTTCCAGTAAATAACTTGCAGAAGGAGAGCAATATGGGCCCCATTTCCATTTACTGTTTAGTGAGAGCTTGATAAGGGAAAAATTCTAGCTTTGCAACCTCCTATGTCCCCTCCTTGTCCATTGTCCAGCTGTTGCTAACAAAGATCTTTCAGGTTTGGGAGTTTTGTGGCTGCTGGTTTTTGCTTTGGTGGCCATCGTTTTCCTGAAGCAACATTATGGGGGGGTGTCATCAAAGTAGAACTAAAAAAGAGTAAGAGCGTCAACTCTTCTCCAGTCCTCACTCCCACCAGAAGTAAAACAAATACAGCCCTGAAAACAAACTAGTGAAAATGACAGTGGCCTTTGATTCCCAGTTGTGTGGATGACAGATACTGCCCATTTGCTCCTGTTTAGGGAGCTGTTTCTTTCCTTACATTCTCTTCTAATTTCTGCTGCCATTCAAGATGTCTTTTTTTTTTTTCTGCCTCCAGTTCTCCTAGCACCCCGAGGCTTTCTCTGTGCTTTTTAAAAGTCTCTGTTATTTCCTAGGCTCTTTTTTTCCCCCGTGTCTAATGCTGGACAACCGTGGTATCCACTCAGATGTTTCTTAGTTTGTAAAATTCATTTTTGCTGGGAAATGGTCCTGATACATGTCACCTTCCCAGTTTGATAGCTGAAATAAAGAGGCTGGAGAAAAGTGGTTGGTTGGATTTGAATAACAATGATGTCATCTACTGAAATCTATCTGTAAGTCAGGCAGTATTGTAAGTCTTTGTTATATAACAGCTCATGTAATCCACACAACAATCTTATGTGGTATTGAGTGCACTGCAAAAGAAACTTCACAAGTTGAATTTTTTTTGTTTGTTTTCGTTTAGAGATAAATGAAACCTTCTCAGGTCTAGGGCAGAAGCAGCTACCCCGCTCTCCTCAGTTCAGCTGAAAGGAGATAATATGCAGTTGCTGGGGTCAAAAGGCCAAATTCCATTTCATTTCTTAAGAAAAGGGAGGGAAGCATTTGGGTCCAGGAAGGGAGAAATAAGCCTGACCCTGTCCCTTGTCCACTTGTAGTCCTTCCTTCATTCTGCCTTGCTATAAAAGTTTGCAACATACCTGTTTACCACAAGATGGAGATAAACTCGGAGCTACCTTTGAATAAATCTCCTTTCTTTTCTATCAAAAAAAAAAAAAAAATGGGCTCCTTTGATTTGGTCAGCAAGAAGCAAAGGAACCTGGGCCTATTGAAACTAAGTGTCTGGTAAGTTAAGAGATAAATGTTTTTCCTTCTGAGACACAGAGACCTTGGGTAACTTGCCTACATCACGGATGCCTCAGAGTTAAGATTCAGGCTCAGAAAAGACAGTTTCTGAGTCTGCCTTCTTAACCAGTAGGCTATGGAATTAATATTTCATGTATTGTAACCTCTGAGCCAATGTCTTTCTCCTTGTCCTTTCTGTTAAAACAGTCTTAAGCAGTTACTGTTTGCTGCAAGGAAGAAATGATCACCACACTGGACCCTTCCATGGTCTGACATCATGCTGATACTGTGAGAAAGAACACATGTGCATCTGGAAGTGGCGTAGACTTTTACTACATATCACAGACTGATTGGCTTAAATAAATGATTGGATTAAATAAATGAGAACAATTTGTACTTGGACTAGCCTTCTTTTTTCTGGTCTCTTGGGCTGAATGCTGCGTGTAATCCATGTGCTCATTTAATCTGGAGGATGCAAAGCCCCAGAGCCCATGGCATCTGCCGACTTTGTACCTTTCCTAATTGGAGCAAGGAGCCCATCCCTTCTCTGACTATGATTTCTTCTTACTGCCTTTTCTTATCACAAGAGCAAACAATGCAAGGCCTGGGTAAACCACAGGCAAGGTGGCATAAGCATCCCACTGAAATTAGAGAATGAGGGACAATGGCCTGACTGGAGTCCAAAGACAAAGGACTAATAAACTCTCCTGACCCTGCATTTGCATTTTTCTTATGTCACTTTTAAGCCAAAAACCTGCTTATCAGCCCCTAAATTGAGGGGCTGTGGTGTTGTGCTTCTTGTGTAACCCTTCCTGACAAGCAGGGGCTTTCCTCTGTGTTTTTTTTTTTTTTTTGTACTGGGAATTAAACTCAGGACCTTGCACTTGCCAGGCAGGCACTTGCACCACTGAGCTATATCCCCGGCCCTTCCTCTGTTCTTTCTAATAAACCACACTCTGTTCTGTCCTCCACTCTGTCCTGTGCACTTCTTTCTGCAGTTAGACTCAGGACACAAGCCCAGAGAAAGAAAACTGGCTGCAATATGCTGTGATAAGTGGAATATTTGCCTCTGAATATGACACACAGTAGTTTACTCAGCTTTAGCAACTGTGCCTTGAAGTGCAAAATATGTCTTATCTTGTGCTGCAAAATCAATCAGTTTGGGTTGATTTCAAAAACTCCTTCTTTTTTTGTCAATTAAGAATTTTAAAACAAATAGAGTTCTTTTTTTTTTTCCTCAAATAAACACAGCAATCTATTGGCATGGATGAATAGGATTTATTTGTATGGACCCCCTTCAGCATTCTTCCTGTGGATTTCCTGAGAAAATGCCGATGAATGTCTGGAACAGTTGCAGTCCTGGTGCCCGTAGGGCTTCAATGCTTCTCACCAATTGCTTGCTGTGGCCAACTAAGGTGGCATACAGCAGCTGTTTATCACTTCAGGTGTATAGATCATCATTAGTCCAGAGCACATTAAAGGATACCTGTGGGTTCAGGCCTTGTGTGATGTTTATAGCATCAGCATAAGAAAATATATGAAAAACCAAGTTGGTAAATTTGATCTGAACCGAAGGGAAAGGGAAAAGCTGGTAGTCCTAATTAATCTACTGAGTTGGTTTTCAATCAATACACACTTGAAAAATGTTTCAAACAGAAGAAAAATAATATTTGCTTTGCTCTTATGAACTCCTTTCTCAACTTTTTTGAAGGGATTTAAAGCAAAAGGAAGATTCTCATTCAAATGATGTACAGTATCAGGGGCAATGATAGATTTGCCTGCAATCAAAAATGACTTGCCTATTGACTGAGTGGATGCAAAATTATACCTACTTATGTGAACAATATTTTCTTTATTGCTCCATATAACTGTACATGAGTGAATTATATTATGCATATAGAACAACAGGAAAAACACAAATTAAAATGAGAAATAAAGCTACCAATGATAGATTTCTAAAAGGTGGAGAGATTAATTCCATTGGTAGTGCATATGAAAACCAGTAGTGTTCAGACTTTATGGAGAAATAGAAATATATTTGCAGAGCACATTTTAAAATATATAAGAAACTCTAGGTACTTTTGCAATTGAAGTGCTCTTTCTACAATTTTACCTCCATTTCCCCCTCTAAGGCAACTTCTGGGCATCATGTGAGTCAAAATATAGAAATACAGAGTTTCTTTTATTTTTTATGTCTTGAAGGTGACTGTTTCACATTTAAATGTTGAGCAAGTTCTCCACAAAGCAGGTTTATAACTGAATGCATATTAAGAGCTTCTGGTTTCCCAGAAAGAAAAGAGCAGTATGTCTACAATAGAGGTGGAAAACTCCTCATGAGGGCAGTTTTATATTCCTCAATGTATATTATTTTAAGCACTAAATTATATCATTGTGGGGATTTGAGTTGTACTTCTGCCAACATGATGCCCCATTGAGAAAACTGAAATTAATATGTTGTCTTTGGGGTTAGCTACTATTCATCTAGAATTTTTTGCTTTTCATTTACATTTAGTAAAAATTTTTGAGTACACAAAAGTAGAAAGGGAATGTGGATGCTGAGTGCCAGTCTGCAGTGCCCATGTGCATGTGGGGGCAATCACTACAGTTCTCACCACAGCACAGAAGCCAGTACAAGGATCTATTTTTTTGTTTTTCCTTTCTGTCCATTGGAACTCTGCTTCTTCATCTGTTTGTAGGAACCTGAGGTTTGGCCAGTCCTTTGTCTGCTTATGGTACTGTAGCAAGGTGCTGGAGACTGGCTAACTTCTAAGAAACAGAAATTTATTTCTCACAGTTCTAGCTAGATAGAAGTCAAGATCAAAGTGCTGGCAGATTCAGTGCCTAATGATAGTGAGGACTTTCTGCTTTCAACATGGGACCTTGAGGTTACAGCTTTACCTAGAGAAAATAGATGGGTCAGAGAGGGTCTAGCTAGTTCCCTAAAGCCCTTTAATAGACATTTCCTTGGAGCATGGCCTAATCACCCCTTAAAGGCCCCACACTTTTATATTGTTCATTTGGGGATTAAGTTTCAACCCGAATTTTTGAGGCAACACATTCAAACCATAGTACCCAGCGCCTTCCTGGCAACACAAGGTCCTGAGTTCAATTTCCAGTATCTGAAAACAAAAAAAAGAAAACAAAAAGCAACAACATAGTACCCAATGTCTGTTAGGCTCTGAATATTCCTTAAAATAATGTTGAGTGGCTACATTCCACTATTACTATCAATACTGCATTACAGAGGAGAAAATGGTAAAAGTATTATTTTACATATATCTTATGAGTACAGATTCTCTCAACTATGACTAAATGAACTTTTGGATACAGATAATATAAGTACTTACTCAAAAAGGATTTTCCCATAATGTTACCAGTGGGCCCCAAAAGGAGAAAGAAAGAGAAATATTTATGGACTACCCATCACCAGGACACATTCAGGTTTTCCTTTTCTAGAGAGGATATGGCAAGAGATGGTATTCTTTCGTGTTGACCATTTTAATCATTCCCTCAAGAGAAGTAATACTTGTTTATCTGCTCTTGCTATCTCCTTTCTCCTTCATAATCCTCTCTTCAAGTGTGGTGAATAATATTTTATCCAATAATAATGCTTCAGGAGTATGCCTGCAGCAGTAAATGATAGTAGCAAGAACTAGTTCCAACTGCAATACTGACCGATAGGATTACGAGCTTGAATTCAGGATCTAGAAGCATCAAATGGAAGCTGAGTGGTACGTACATAGTGGTGTAGACCAGCAGCTGAAGCTGGGGCACTGCAAGGGTCGGTGTTGAGGAAAAGGAAGCAGAGAGATGGAGAGGAATGTTGGAAACACACTGTTGAAAAGGAGAGTCTGTACTGGAGAAAAGGTGATCGCAGGGAATATTTGCACTCTGAACTCCAGTGCATTCCTGATGCTTTTAAGTGATGGCATGAGTTTATACACATTTTTTTCTCTCAGAAGTTATACACCTCACCAACAAAACAATAGAATATCTGTCAACACCTTGATCTGGAGTTCTAGGGAAAGGCTGCCCTTCATATTCTGCATTTTCCCATGGACATTGTTACTAATAAGCTAGTTTTTGAGCTTCTGTACACTGAAGCTATGGATTTTTTTATTGCCACATTTTTATTTTAATCTAAGTCATCTGAAATAAATTCTTCCAAGTTTCCACAAAAAGTTTTTCTATATCCTTATCCATTCTCTCTTTGACTTTAGCTTCTCCATAAAGATTTAAATTACCCCTCTACCTCACTATTCCCAGTGCCATTACTACTATATTTAGTTTTACAACCTGCTCTTTCAGACTAGATTGAGTTTCCTATAAGTTCTGTAAGATTTTTTTCCAACTTGTACTTTTCAAGTTATGTTCATTGCTATGGTGAGTGATTTTTCAGGGAATTGTCTAACATGTTTACTGCAGCTTTAGCACGGTGTGCATAGCAGCTCATAGTTAACGTCTGTATATACATGAATACTATTGATCCTTTCAGAATAGCTCCTGCTTATGTAAAAGATATCTTTAAAAATATTCACTGCTCCAATCATTAAAACATATCTTTAAAGAACTTTTAAAAACATTTTAACAAAGGTAGTAAATGTTCATTTATTACAAAAAATCTAATACTTATTGTCTTAGTTACTTTTTGCTGAGACAAAATACCTGATGCCCAAAATTAAGGGAGGAAAAGTTTATTCAGCTCACAGTTTGTGAGGTTTCAGTCTGTAATCAGCTAACTCCAAGGCAAGATGGCACAGCATAGGGGCAACAGTTCCAGGTGGCAGAAGACAGCAAAAGCAGCAAGAGCAAAGTGGGGGGGGGGGCAAGCCTCTTTTCCTCCCTTATGTTGTAAGGAGGCTACCCGCTCAAGGGTGAGTGTAGCACTCACATCATCTCCATGCCCTCCTCTTGCACAGGCTCAGGATGTTTACAAAATGAGGACCCTGGCCCCCTGTTCAGTTACTTAGTTAAGCTTCTAAACTTCTCATGTTGACACAATGTACCAACCATTACACTCATAACTGCCCACTGATGGAAATATAAACAAAGAACAAATATGATACTAAACGCACTCTAACTCCAACACTCAAAGACATTGCTTTATTAATTAGCTCTTGCTAAAAGTCTCAAAATCTAAAGACTTAGAAAAGAAATACCAGTGGAAAGGAAACCACTGGGAGGTGTTTTTGACCTAAGTGGATGATCTCTTGTGGACTCACTTTTGCATCCCTCATGAGCTAATTGGGCAGCTGTGGTCAGCGAGGGACTCTGTAGTTTGGTTGGTCTGGAGAAGGCTGAGTTTGGAAGATCTGTCTCAGCTCCGTATGGTCTTCTGCCCTCCAGTAGGCCAATCCAAGGTGATTCTGCACATAAGAGAACCAGGGTTCTAAGAAAGGAAAAAACGTGGACATCTTGAACTCCAAGCTTGGAACTGACACAGTGTAAATTCCACAGATTTCTCTTGGTCAAAGCACATATCAATGAGTAAAAATACTCTACTTCTTGGTGATAGCTGTCAAGGGGTGGTAGAAAACTGCAACCACTTTTATAATCAGTCTGTAATAATGACTTTAAATTTATGTCTATTGTTGGGAGTGACTGGAGCTGGAAATTGGTCGTATATGTGAGGGCAGGACAGAGCCAGAGTGCCTCCAGCAGTCAAGCTGCCTCAATCTTGAGAAAAGTATCCTGCCTGGACAATTTCAGTTGTTAGTCGCTAGGCAACATTGCCTTTCATGATACTAACTTTGCAAGGGTATGAATAAAAGCTCCTACTACTGTTGTTCAGTCCTCTAGCCTTCCGAGGTAAAGAGGCTACTCCACTTGCCCCCAGCTTTTGTTCTTCTCTTTATTTTCCTCATACCCACTACCATTCCTCCCCAGAGTACACCGAGAGACCAATGAGTTCCCTACAATACATACATAATTATCGTATATGGAGATGTTACTTCTGCTATATAAATCCAAGAATGTTATGAACACTTATTTGCATTAATCATATGTATTGGGGCTGGGGATTTAGCTCAGTGGCACAGCGCCTGCCTGGCAAGCGCAAGGTTGTGAGTTTGATTCCCGGTACCAGAGAAAAACAAAACAAACAAACAAAAAATCATATGTATTGATGTATTCATCTTATATACAAACATATACTATCATGTGTGGTAGGCCATCTGTATCCATGGACTCTACTCACTGATTTAACAATGGCTGCTCAAAAAAATTTAAAAATTATATCTGTACATAACATGCATGCTTATTTTCTTGTTATTATTCCCTAAACAATGGAGTATAATTATTTAGATAGTATTTACATTGTATTACATAATTATATATAATCTAGAGGTTACTTAAAGTGGATGAGAGGATATACATATGCCATTTTAAATAAGGGACTTGAGCATGTATAGATCTTTGGTGTCCACAAGGGTCCTAGAACTACTATCACACAGATACCAAGGGATGACTCTATATTAAATGTAATACAAACATGTAACATGATTGATAGTAAATATTACAAGTAATATAATATTTATATAGTTGTTATAGATGATATATACATAATTTATAAACTAGGATCATAGAATTTAATACTCTCAATTCATTTCACACTCTATCAGAACTACTCTAATTTCTTAAATGATATTTGAAACATTACTCTAGTAGCCTAGATTATCTAATTATGAGGATGAACTACCAACTCCCTGTGATGAATGTAACCATTATGTACTGCAAACCTGTACTAATGAAACTTTTTTTAAAAAAGTCAATATATAATCCATTTAATTTTATTCAGGTTGTTGTTGTTGTTTTGGTTTGTTTTTTATTTTTTCCTTTAGAAATGGAGTCTAGCTATGTTGTCCAGGCTAACCTTGAAATTTTGGGTTCACGTGCTCTTCCTATCTCAGCCTGCAGGATAGTTGGAACTTCGGACATGAGTCACCATGATTGGCTTTATTCAGTATTTTAAAACTTATATACTCTGTCTTCATTCTATGTTATTCTTTCAAAAAAGACAGCAATAAAGTCTATTCACACTGAAATGAAAGAAGTTTGTAATAATAATTACAAAAGGCTAAATGTAACAATAAAAATAATTTTAGATACATGAAAAATGTTAAATAGACGATTCATGAATTTTCTTATGCAATAGTGGAATTCAAATCATACTAAGTGATCCTGGGAAGGGTGAGGGATGAAGTGAAAAGTGTTCATCTTTCTGTTTTTACTAGAAAGGGATATTGCGTATGGGGTGGATGGTTCAGGGATTCTACTTTAAGGTATACAACCTAGACTAGCTCTTACACATGCACCATGCAGATGTACAAAAAGTCACACAGTATCATCACACTTAATAACATCTGAAAATATCCAACATGTCCATCATCAAGGGAACAGATAAACATACTGTGGCAGATTCATAACAGGAAATATTCTCTAGCAGTGAAAGCTAACAAACTCCATCTGTAGCTTGGAACAGACCTCTGAAGATGTCCTCCCTTGGATTAGCAGAGATCCAGCTCTTAAAGCCTATGTTACTACATTTTCTCACCCCGAGTGGGAATAATAAGACTCTCTGCCTCATTGATTTTTTGATAGCATTGACTGCAAATGCCTATAAATCACTTTTAAGAGTACTTGACACCTAGCTCTCAGTACTTACTACCTGCCATTTGGGTAAGGTGTGATTCCTTTTGTTTGTTTTTGATTTTTGGATGTGGAATACTGAGGAAACACTAAACAGTTTCCAAGCGGTGTCATTTCTCTCCACCTTGCCTTGGAGCAGGTCTGTTCTCACTTTGAGCTTTGCAGTTATTCTTTCAACCTAGGATGCCTTTCATTTTTACCCATTTAGTTCTTTGTTTTTTTAATTTTATTTATTTTAAAAATAAAAGGAGGAAGACATTAACAAACAGACAACCTTTTACAAAATAGCAAAAGAACAGTACAGACAGTACAGAGTTACAAACAAAGTGGTTGGGAGTTAACAATCCTTCTTGTACTACATATTGATATCTTCAAAGTGGTTTCTCATGAAAACAGATAGAGACATGCAATATTGATCAATCAAGCACTCATTGACAGTTTTTTTCAGCAAAGAACTAGAAGACAGTAGAACAACTATGCTAACTATCCTATATATACATACATACAAAATTTCTCCTTCTTTCCCTTCTCTTTTCCCACATCCCAGTTGCCCTTTACCCTTGAGTGTTTTCCTATCATTTCCCAATGTCTATCATATCTCCTAGTTTAAATTAACTTTTTCAGGTTTTACACTAGTGAAACAATGCAGTGCTTGCACATGTATGTCTGATTTATTTCACTTATGAGTATGGTCTATACTTGTGACCATTTACCTAAAAAAGCCTTCTCTCAAGCTTCACCTTCTCAGTGAAACCTACACTGACCACATTGTGTCTTTAGAATTGCAAATCCTATGCCCACATCCTGTGGCTCTGATTTCACTTACTCTGCTTGATTCTAATTCCTAACCTCATCTTCTAACATTCTGCATATTCAGTTTGACATCCTTACTCTGTCATTAGAATCTTGTTCCACCTGGGCTGGGTTTTCTATCTGGTATCTGAGTATAACAGTCTGGGCACATAGTAGGCAAACATTTTTTTATATATGAAAGAAGGAGCAAGTTTGAATCCTCACCTAATAACTGATTTACATCCTTGAGAAAGTCACTTGACCTTTTTGAGTCTCTATCTCTTTATCTCCATTTCAGAGATAATAATTTCTGCTTTAGAGGTGTGTTTTAATGATCCAACCTGACAGTCTCTGAAAGTGCGTGATGCAGTTCTGACACGTATTAGGATAAGAAGAGGCTAGCTGTTCTTCTTCTCTTTGCTCTCCATTATTATCATCCTCCGTTTCCATTCAAATGATTGAGCTGCTCGCTAAATCTTTAATGAATTGTTGAATAATAGAAGTTATAAGGCAATTAAAGTCTCAAGAATGGCAGGGATTAAGTGTTATAAATGTTCAGAGGAAGGACATGGTGTATGGAATAAAGACAGGGCAGTTCCCCAAAAACAGAAGAAAGCCTGGCAGCAGAGGTGATAGAACTCTAAGCCTGAGCTCTGGCTGAGATGCTGCCAGAAGCCAGTTGAATACCATGTATTTCATTAGCTTCTCTCAGCATTTGGTTGCATATATCAAAATTGGGGTGATGATGCCTTCTTTTCAAGTTCAAATGGAAGTAAGTTTATTAAATGCCTCTGGTTGCTGCTGTTTCACAGTAGAACTTGCAAAGCTGGACCTGAGGAAGCATTTGATCTTTACCAAAGTAATGAAAATTTCAACACTCAGAGGTTAAGGAAAGACACAGATAGAATTAAATCAAGGCATAGATACAGAAATTTTTTGAATATTTAATTTAACTTTTATGAGAACCTGTAAGAATTTATGGAAATAAAAATGTTGGTTCCAGCTAGAAAGCAAGAGGTCTTTTATACAAAATGTTTGGTACAATGCAGTGATCAATAGCTAAACTTAAGGGTAATTTGAGCATGAAATTAATAAAATAGGAATCATATTTTAGTGAGATTGACTAAGAGCAAGGATGTAGACTCAATTGAAGGAGAAAAGACTTGAGGCAGTGAGATCAATTCCTACTGGGTGCCTGGCACTTAACCAATATTTGCTGAATTAATTGAATATTAAAGACTGTATTTGCATTTTGTTAGGTGCACTATTCACCACTGTAATTAGTGTCTTGAGACACTGTACACGGGATGGTGTTTTGCTTACTCTTCTCCTCTCTAACATGTGCAGTGGGAACAAAGGGAATGGACGTTTCCAGTGGCTCTCAGGATTGACACACCACATCTTATTGAAATGCAGAGACTGAAAGTCAAATTTAAAGGATAGGGAAGATTGCGTTAAGTCATTAAATAAATGTCCCTTGAGGCTGAAGGTGTGATGCGATGTAAATACAGTTTGTCAGCAATATGAAATGAACCACCTTAAACCTTTTTCTTTTTTTTTTCCTCCCTAAACAAAATGATGGCTCTTACAAAACGGAGCAGGCTTCCTGTTTAAAGCGATCTTTTGTTGACACTTGTGCCCTAGTGGAACTGGCATGCCAATTTGTGAGTGGGCCCTCAGCCAACTAGCAAATGGGCATGAACACGGGCAGCCAGTCTTTGTGGCTGACATGCATTGATTATGCAGGATGTCAGGCTAGTAAAGTTGAAATGGCCGTCTGTCCACAGCTTCTGTGCTGGCCACTGAGGGGATGGGCTGTCACGAATCCAGCTTTCAGCTCAATTAATTCCAAAAAATAAAAATTAGCTTCTGCAGTGAATTGCAGGAAATTAATATGCCTAGAAAAGCAGAATAGGTATTTCTTCAAAAGAAAAAGTAGTCTCTCTTTGTATGGCTGTATTTGTGCAAAATAAAAGGCAGGCTGTGTCATAAAGTATCACCCCCTACCCTAATTGTGTTTTATCTTTTTTTTCTTCCACTATGATGAGTAAGATTCCAGGAAATGGTTGAATTTTACCCATGTTTGCCAAGAAAGCAATGAAGCCTAGGGCACTGCCATTCCCAAGCCTTCTGATACTGAATTGTATTTTTGAAATTTAATTAGAAAAATAATTTAAAAGCATAAACCAAAATTCATGTCAGTGCATTAAGTCAAGTGCTCTATCACTGGTGGTTCCTGGACTAGCTCTCAAATTTTCAGTCTCTGTATACTTTCTAAGGAACACAACAGATCAACCCTATTTACACATTCTACAGTGAATGGCAATAGTCTCTGGAGGTTGGTGTGTGGCCTGTGCTCATGGGCACATCCCAAGTCACTCTCTTGCTCATGGGCACATCCCAAGTCACTAGCTCTAAGCACTACAATAATATGTGCTCAGTGACTATTTCTTACATCAATGAATGAAACAGACTTCAAGGGATATAGTAGAAGGAAAAGTGAAGAAAAATTTACCTTATTACACTACTAACATATTTCATGGTCAGCTCTTTATATAGACAGACATATTCATTTCTCATCTTTTAATTCCTTACCCACAGATGTCATTGTCTTCATTCAGAAAATCTTCCTAATTGCTCCAGTCCTGGTTACTCATCTCACTTATATGTTTTCAATTACATCTGCTATGGTACCCATAGATCAGAATGTATTATATTTGCCTATTTATAGGCTATATTTCTGTCCCTAGACTGCTATATCCAAGAGGATAGAGTTTCTTTCTTGTTTACCCCTAGAGCTCAAGGGTTTATAATAGTGCTTATACATTATCTCTTTAATGGGTTGACTAGCTTCAACTTCACCATGTTTTCCTGAGGGAAGCATTAATATTCCAGTGAGAACAGTTAGGTTCAGATTGATAAAACCACTACCAAAGCCAAAGAGCTTATAAATGGCAGAACGTGAGTCAAAACCCAAGTGTAGCCCCTCAGTCTATGTTTCTTTCTTAGATGCAATACTTTCATATTATTTCATTACACTGATGACTTGGTGCCTAGAGCCTGAAAAAAATGTATGCAATGAGAAAAATATCACTCGTGATATATCCATGGAAGCCCACGGATCTGCCACCTGAGACAGGAAAACTTCTAATCTTATGTTGACCATTTTTAATGTAGTCATGCTGATCCTGTCCCTTGCAACTGCATCCCCAAAGCTTTGTGTTTATTTTTAATATTTCATTTATAAAAGTAAACTCAGCACCTGGACATCTGGGTATATAGGCAAACAAAAAGATAGCATACATTTCAATTTCAACACAAGCCCAAAGGATTCTGTATCAAATCAGGCAAAAGCCTGACTGGAAAGAAGGGATAAATTTTTATCAAGAGAATATATTAAAAACAGATGGAACTGGAAAATAGGTACAAGTACAAATCATACACACGGTACCTCTGCTGCCTCTGACTACATTGTGGAAGGTCCCCTTACAGATTCTTCAAGCCAGTCTAAGGGCGAAATAGAAGATGAGCAGGCAACATCGTCAGGGTACCTTTAAGTTCATCACTTCCGCCTGCTCTGGTGCTCCCTGTTGCCACAGTCAGGGTCTGGGGACACAGAAGCAAAAGTTTCAGAATTTGTTTATTATTCTAATAGGAAAGGAAAGTACAGAAATAGTGAGGGAGAGACAGGGTACCTTCTGGCTATTATTTTTCAGAGGTACTGTCTTTAGTAAGGTTGAAAATAAAGGCAAGAAAAGTATAAATTTATGTCTCCTGCATATAAACCATGAAATTTTTAGAAAACCTTTCAAAGATGCTTCCTATGAAGGTGCCTCAAGGGGATAAAAACTCTGAAAAAAAATATATTAATAAGAGCAACATAGTGATAAACAAGACAGTTGCATAAACAATAATTTTGATGAAAGAACCATTGAATCATGTATCAAGTAAATGTTATTCAAACACTTTGACCTTTCTCAGGGACAAAAATCTCTCATGTTCTTCCACATTCCCTTTTCCTTTTAAACTATTTTCAAGGCTTTTGTTAGTCAAACTCCTCAATATATCATCTTGGAATAATAATGGCTCACAACAAATTCTCTATTTTCAGTCTTTGTTTTGATAATGCACAGGACAAGAGGATCCAGACAGAGGAGAATTTTTGTTCTGTCACCTCTGCCCATGCAGTATCACGCTGAGAAGGGGCTTCAAAGACCACTTAGTCACAACCCCTTATTTCAAGGATCAGAGGCCCATACATTCGACAACATCACACAACTCTTTGCATCACATCCCTCTGCCCTTGACCCTCCGGACGAACTGCAGATCTAACACAAAGAACAAAGGCTGCAGTGTTGATTTTAAAGTAAAGATGGCAACCTTTCTCTTGGTAATCTCCCAGACAGGGTCAAAGTACATCAGTTAGGAAGCTTCCAGCTTTCCATGGGCCTTCCCCACCCCAAAGGCCTTCAAGGCCTCTTGAGCCAGGCCCAGACGGCATTAGTCAGACAGTAGTGTAGGTTTCCACTCTCTAATTTAAAATACAAAATATTGATTTCTCTACCTGCAACACTAGGCAGGCCACAGTTATGCATATATGTAATAAATATACCCATGTCCATGTAGTACCTGTGTAGTTTTTGGTGCACAGAAGAAATAAGCACACAGGTAAAATAGGAAAAACAGAAATGTAATTATGTGTAGATTTATTTTTTATATTCGTATAAGAGAAGGTACAGAGGAAACTAGAGGTGGTGTATATGGGGAAGTCAGTATTATCTTCTCAGTGTTACTCTGAAACTATGGTGATCTGAGCATCTTCATTGACGATAACAATATGTAATATAATAACCATTGTTAATTTCCTATCATCTTGTTTTGAAATTCTGTATGGTTTTTGTGTTGTTTTCATCTTTGTTGTTGTTATTTTGTTTTCTTGTCTCTTTAAAATAAAAAGAAAAGTAAATTGTGGTTTATAAATAAATAAATAAGTAAATAAAATAAGTAAAGTCTGCAGTCTGCAGATTGCTTGCTGCCTACATTTTTCCTACTCCCTTAAGTGTATTATTCTAGGTCCAAAGCTGCTTAGCTAACTGAAATCCCAAGTTGATACCCACAGGTAGCAAAAACCTGTTAGTTCACCTGTAGACTAAATAGAAGCCTCAATCCCCTAGTGCTCAGAGCTACCTTTAGGTAATATTTTGCTGAAAAGAAAAGGACAGAAACTAACAACAAAAATGGTTGGGTCTTATTTGAGTAGCGAGGCCTCTGAATATTTCTGCCTAAAAACTTGTAGGAAGCTCGGATTCCTCAAGGCCAGCATTTACAGTGATTCTTCTCCTCTCTGTAGTTTCCACATAGGTTGGATTTGACCTGCAATTATGGAGGCAAAAATATATATTTTCATATAATTATTATTATCACTATTGCAAAAATGTAATTAGTTTTCATTCTTACACAAATGCTGCTAAAAAGAGAGACGGTGATTTAAAAGGAGAGCGACAAAACTCATTACTGTGTTATTTTGTGTTCATAAAATGAGTACATCAATTCTTGCTATCATGGAGAAATATAAACTAGTTTCGGCTATTTCTCTTGAGGAAAGAGACGGCCTGACTGAAAGTAAAAGGATAGAAAACAAACAGCGTGTCTAACTGACACATACACACCCCGGTCGTTTCTGTCGATTATGGGCATCAGAGACGTTTTATTTTTTTAGTATTCACCAATGCATTATTCAGGAATATCATGAGCTCATATTCAGAACAACACTCTGAAAGAAATTTGCAATGAGAGCAAAAACCCATAGCATATTAAATTTATAGGACGTGGAGAAGTTAATAAATCATTTTTTATTAAGGCTGGATTTCCCCTTTTTCTTTGACACAGTGATGTATGCATGCAAGTAAATATCATAAACCCAATATCTGTGCGCATGTGATGAAAGTAAAAATATTCAGCTATTAATAAAAATTATTTCCTCAGGCATACATTCATTGGGGGATTAACTCCATCTGAGCTCTTTTTCTTTTACAAAGAACATCGAAAGGCAAGGTCTTTTCTACAAAGAAGTCACCTTCTCGCATCTCCCTACTTTGCCTTGCTCAGCTGGAAAACTACCTCAATTCTCTACTCTATTTGGGGCGACAAGACCTCCTGATCTTGTGACTAAATGAAAACCTGGAAAGGTTCTTATTTACTCTTGTACAGAGTCAGCCATTTTAAGCACATTTGTATTCACAGAGCTGTACGCAGGCAGCCAGGCTGCCTCCCGCGCCGCATGTCTAATACCTGCGTGGGAGAGGTGATGCGGGCGAGCCCGGTGCAGCCACCTCGACGTGCATCTTCCGCTCGGCGCGGGCCTCAGTGCACGGGGGCGTGCTCTGCGCAGACTCCCCCCTGTTGTCATCTTCAGGAAATGTCAGCAAAGGAGAGTCAGAAATAGGCCGTTGTGAGGACACTAACAGGCACAGAAACGGATATTTTGAACGGCATGCGGTAAATGCCAAAAACAAAAAACCCGAAAGTGTGTTTTGGATAATGATGTGACGTCAGTGGATGGATTGTTTCCCTGTCCTCCAAAATCCCATTGTCTCTATTATGTTCCTAAGAAAGGCGTGTGAATTCAGCTTCACTGGATGGAGGCAGCTAGCGGTTCATTTTATACATACAACCTACGTTCTGACCATATAAATATGTTTTTTTTTTTTCCAAGAATATATATATGTGTGTGTGTGTTTATATAAAATCTCATAAAAATACCAAGTGCCGGAAGAAGTGGAAGTCAGTATGGTATATCAGCCTCCAAAGGAAAAACTACTCTGTTGGGTTTTCCAGTGCACAGAGATACCGTGTAATATACTGCAGGATGCAAGCTATATTTTTGCTTAGGAAAAGACACTGGGGAGCTCCACACCATCCGCCTGCATCGTTGTTGTGAGATAGCATTCACTTCTGGAGGTGCGTTGTCTGTTTTAGCTCCCCCTGGGTCTCACACCAGCCATGTAGCTTGGGCAAGCCACATAACATCTCTGGGATTCACTTTTACCCTCTGAAAAATGGAAATCATAATGGTCTCTACCTTGAAACTGACAGGGTTTCATTTCTGGGAAAAACTTGCAAAGAACAGTTTCTGCCCCTTGTGACTGTATAAGCATGGAGGCTGTCACCCCTTCTTTGGAACACGCAAGTGGGGTGAGGCACCTCAGACTCAGCCTCCCAGTAGCTCAGGATCGCCCCTTCACTGTTTAAGAAAAAAAAACAGCAAATGAATTTATTGCAGATTCTTGGGCCATGCAGATGTGGCTGTGTGGCCCTTGCCTTCTAGGAGCTTAGAATCCGATAGAAAAATAGGATTCCAGTAAAGTAAGACAGGACACGTGCCCTTTCAAGGCAGGTGACTGTTTAAGTAAAAAAATCA
Source organism: Chinchilla lanigera (assembly GCF_000276665.1). Classification (NCBI taxonomy): domain Eukaryota; kingdom Metazoa; phylum Chordata; class Mammalia; order Rodentia; family Chinchillidae; genus Chinchilla; species Chinchilla lanigera. The sequence goes on from NW_004955409.1 coordinate 34,078,270, forward strand.
AAATCTCAGACATCACTAGAGGCAAATGATAATAGAGTTTTATTAACTGAAAGCCAAAGCAGAATATTACCTAACTGTGAATAAATATTAATATCTGCAGGACTTGTTTTCAGTTCTTCCTGACTTAGCAATAACCCTTCTTCCTTCTGCTACAGAATGAAGCACTGTTTCCCTTAATAGGTGTTAAACCAACACTAATTTCTGTGGTTTCCTGATCAATAGAAAAACAGTTGCATATGTTTGTGTTTTTTTTCCGTGTTGGGGAAAACTCTATGGATTTCAAGTTATTTCCCCTCTGATGCTCTTTCTCTACTCAGGTCTTCTAGGTACCATAAGAAACAAAATGAAGAGTAATACATGTTCATTTTTAAAATAAGCAAAACTAAGCTATAAAATTTTAGATGCCTTTGAGTGTACCTCAAAGAATGTGACATCAGCAGTTATATAATTTTATTGCTGATGTTAAGTCTGTGACAAACTCTCAGCTACAGTTTGCTCTGGATGTCGGAAAATGAACCTTATGAATTTTAATGCCTTTTACTTTTGACATTGATTTATGTTTTGTACAGCAGTACTTTTCTATACACTGATATAAATAAACAGCATCCTTAATAGAACATTTGGAGAATGCCTTGTTCCAAAGTGTTATTTTTCTACATCAGCTGGAGGTTGTTTAAGTAATAATATTCAAAGTTTGTACACTAATCACAACAATTTAAAATGATATAAGGATGTCTATAAACGTTTGTGTATTTGTTTTACAGATTCAAGCTTTTAGGTATGATAACAGTGTCCAAACAAAGCTGCTAGAGGTGCTTTCAAATACTGCCAAAAACAAAGATGACATGATGATAATCTAATAGACTTGGAGCTGGCATCTGACAGTGAGTTACTTAAATATGAGGTGTTTATGCTCATTCAAGGGCAAAGTTTGGCCCCCAAGATAGAGAAAGAGGGCCCAGAAAGGGACTTTTCCCTATAGTCTTTCATTTTGGCATGTGCAACGTTGAACAGCACCTTAAATAGCCTGACCCCATTCGCACAGCAGACATTTGGGAAGCAGTCCTTTGGAAGTTGTAGGGCGCCCAGCTAGTGCAAACTTCCCCTCTGTGCTTCTGCATGAAGCCAGTGTGATAGCATCCAAAGGCTGGAAGGTTTCTCACCAATCACCTATTCAATGATCTTGCATCTTACAGTATTTCATTAGTAGGAGGTGACCTCCAATGAGAGGGTCATATTCCGTCATAGCTCTTGAATTCTTGATGACAAAACAATGTGAACAAAACACATCCATGTGTTATTTACTGATTTGGCAGATACAATTTTTACTCCTCAAAACTGGTAGCCATTTATTTTCTGAGTCAGTTCTTCTATTCTTGAGTTCTCACATACCTAAGTTCTCATATACTTAGATGGGAAGACATGAAATCTTAATCACTTTTTAGGTGAGTTTTTTTTCTCTTGTTTGGAAGTAAAAAAAATGTCAGTGGTCTCCTGAATTCTACAACATTATGGGGAAAGACTTGAGTGTTGACATTGTCCTCTGTGAAACAGTTCCTATCAAATCTTCATGATCTATGCATTGTAAACTCTTCCAATGAAATGGAAAACATATTATATACCATTAGATTCTATATCCAATGATTATCTTTTTAAGAGTCAGTTTTCTATGAAATGATATGTATTTTATTCATGAGGAGGTCTTCCCTGTTGTTTTGGTGCCAAAATACTAAGGAACTTGACAAGCTTACTGTGCACTAAACTAAAATCAAAACTTGCCAAAGACTTAAATATGAAAACAGAAACACTACATCTGCTGGAAGATAGAATAGGCAGAACTCTTCAAGACATTGTAGGCACAACTTTATGAACAAAACTCTAGTATAGTGGCATAAAGAAGCAACAACTAGGATCTCATCTTATTAGAAAGCTTTTTCATAGCAAGAGAAACCACCAACAGAGTAAAGAGACAACCCATAGCGTGGGAAAAAAAATGTTCCTTCTGGTCCTTACACAAGGGACTACTATCTAGAATATATAAAGAACTCAAAAAAATCAGACTCCTAAATTAAAAGATCCATAAGCTATTTTAAATATAGCTACTTTTCCAAAGGTAAATTTACATGTAAATTTCAGGAACATATTTTGTTGGAGAATAATACTCCCATACAAGTAATAATAATACTCCCATACAAGTAATAATATGTGAGGGTTTTACTGGGGCATAATATATTGGAAGTGTGGCATTTCTCCTTATGTGGTGTTACTAAATAGTGGGCATAAATCACTAGCAGCCACATGTGAAGAGTTAGGAAAGTGTTGACAAGTGACACACATCACTTAAAAAATAATACAGGTTCCATGTCTTGGGCAATGGTATCATTATTCTTGTTTTTGTCCAGCTTAGCACAGCCAGTCTACCTTCTCCCTTCACCTTTACTTTTCTGATTTTCCTTCTCATCATTTGTGAGGTCAAAGCAGGCTCAGGGCCATGGTATTTGGGAAGTGTTTCATGATGTTGGTGGAATCAGCAGTACAATTAACAAAAACAAATAGTATAGCTCTTGATGTAAGCACCCTGCTTTGCCGTCTGCTTAGTTTAGTGAAAAATAGTGAAGATTCTTTCAGTTTAGGACATATATCTTCCATTTTCAGTAGAGGGTGATTTTTCCAAGGGCAGAACAAATTATGCAGATGTATTACATTTTCACTCAGTACATCTCCACTGCACTTCATGTATTGAAAAATAGAGTATTTTATTCTCCATTAAAGTCTTTAATTTTTTATAAAACTGCCAAAATTTTGTAGCTTAAAGAATTACTTAGACTATGGAGATAAGGTTTTGAAGAGATTTTCTGTTTTGTGTTTCTGTTATCAGTAAGCTGGGCAGTAGAGACATGTGCAAGAGCAGAATAATTTTTTTAGGAAGAAGAGCTCTTGTCCCCTGTACCCCCTTATCTCTCACACCAGTTTTATTTTCCTTCTTCACATCAGTCTCTTCTCATCTTTCATTTTCCAATCAAGTCCCCAAAAAAGACAAAATCATCAAGCAGGTCTCAAAATGGAGTTGTTATCCAAGTGGGAACATTTATAATATCTAACTAGAAAATGAGGTAAACAGATGTAAGTACAGTACATTGCCTCCATTTTATGTGATGAAGTGGGAATAATAAAGCTTGTAAGATCATAAAAATAACATAATAAATCTCATCCTTCTAAAGGAATGGAATTTAAGGTGGTAGATCGTTTGTTCTAGGTTTGGTGACATTCTTTTTTCTTAGCCACTTTATGTCACCAAGAAAATGAGACATTGAAAAGATATTTCTTGCCACTGAGGGTTGAGGGCAGGTCTACAACAATGGAACCTTACTTTCTGAATAATCTGACAGCACCCTAAGAGAGCAGTGCTGTTTTATAGGAAAGGAATGCTTTTTTTTTTCTTGAAAATCTAGACAGAGAATACTCCTCTATATTCTCCTTCTTTAATATACTTTCTTTTGATTGAAACCAGCTACCAGCCTGATTAAAAACTATGCATTTTTTCCATTTCTTTTTTTGTTATGAAACTTGCTGTCCATCCAATAACACTGAACCCTGAGTTCTCCCCTTTTCAAACCTCTTAAAGAGGTCTTCTTGCCTTCTTATGGCAATGCTGCCTGGGTCTCTTGATTAAGGGAACACGGTTTCTCTGCTAGTTCCCTGGAATTTTTTTTCTAACAAATAGGGTCTCATGAGAATATAAGCCTGTGAATCAAACCAATTAAGCACAAAATCAGGTGCTAATAAGTTACTATTTGATAATCTGATTATCTGGATTAACTGGCTGATGCATTGAGGGAATATTTCTCTCCTTTAATGAATAAGAACACCTTTCTCAAAAGAGTATTCAAAGATGAGATGAATTGTCTCATTATAACTGCTGAATCATTGTAAGTGGTGAAAGTTAATGAGGTCTTAAACTCAGAAATTTTATGAATTGATGTTTCAATTCAGTCAAAACAGTAGATTCAATTTCTGTCTTTAGCACAAGAAATGCAAATACATTGGTTAACTTGAATAAGATTTGGTATGGTATCATCTCCTTTAGCATTAAAACATAAGACTCAATAATTTACTTTTGTGAATGATATTTATAATGTTATTTAAAAACCTGTTTATGGAGATTTACTTATTTTTTTATTTTAGAGAATAAAAAACTTTAGAAACAATACAGAATTTGAAAAAACAAGACTAAACTCAGATTTAAAACATTTTTAAAATTTACATCTCTTCTTTCAACATTAGCTCTCCTTGACAATTTTAGAATTCATATAAATGTGATAAACATAACTTCCATGTCTTCACCTAAATTATTTATGGAATATTATGTTTTGATACAAATATTGAACAGACCACAAGAAAAGAAGGAACTTGGGAATATCACACTATATTCTCTCTCTAGAATGATGTTTTTAAAACTTACTATGCTAACATTTGTAAAGGGGAAAATACTTTCATCCTCATATTGACTTAAATTTTGTAATTATCAACTAATACACACAAATATTGGTTTTTATATATAGCACTTATACATATGTAACAAATTTAAAAATTATAAAAACGAAAATAAAAAACCAGTAATAAATGAGATATGCATTTTGTTCCTTATTGAATATAAGCAGTGACAATATACTTAATAGCTGAGATATTACTTTCAGCGTGAAATTCTAATTTTATCTGTTTCTTGAATATTAGTAGTGGACATGGCCATAGCTGTCTTTTAACCAATGTAAGTGAGACTATTTCTCTCTCTTTTTTTTTTTTTTTTTTCCGGTACTGGGAATCGAACTTACGACCTCGCGCTTGCCAGGTCGGCGAGTGCCGCTGAGCTAAATCCCTAGCCCCTAAGTGAGACTATTTCTAATTCATCATCAGCATGTTTGAAGTTTGTTTTAAGGTTTTGATAAATACCTTCTATCAGGTTAATGAGGTACATCCCTGTTTTTAGATTATAATATACACATATGTGTGTGTGCATGCACATATTATTCCAATCTCTTATTAGAGTTTCTTTGAAAACAATTTATTTAAGAATTTTTGTTTATATATTCATGATTGAGATTGGACTTCTGTTTTCTAATTTTGTAGTGTTTTTCCTTTTCTGCCTTTACTATTAAAGATATGTTAGCCTAATACACACCTTGGGTGGTTTTCCTTGTTATTCTATTACTTAGAAAATTTTAAAATAGAAATTATCTTTTCTTAAAGATTTTGGTGAGTTCCACACATACAGTGATCTGGACTTGATGCACCTTTTGGTGCAGAAAGCTTGAAGATATTTCAGTACTATGTTAACTATTAAAAGATTTTTACTCTCTATATCTACATAATGTATAAGTAGCATATAATAAATAAAGTATATATTTGCAATGTACAGTTTAGCTTTGAAACACATATATTTGATACCTATACTCTTGGCATATAGACATGAAAAATGTCACTCAAAAACAGAATATTTTAGGTTTTAAATCAAATTTATCAATATTTCTTTCACAAATTGTACATTCATGACTTAAATAAGAAATCTTTACATAACCTAAGGCCATAAAGATTGTTGCTTTTTCTTTTCTTCTAGAAGTTCCATGGATTTGCATTTTACTTTAAAGTCTATGACCTACTTTAAATTTATTTCGCAGTACTAAATTCTTTCCTTTGCCTGTTGACATAAAATTATTTTTACACTATGTATTAATAAGACTATGGAGTGCCATTTGAATTGAAAACTTATTGAAAATGTGTTGTATACATGTTTATATGCGTGTGTATGTGTATGTGTGAGTGGGTGTGGATGTTGGATCTTTTTTCTGGGCTCTATTTTATAGCAGTCATCTATTTATCTTAACACCAATTCAGTGCTGTCATAATTGCCATAACTTTACAATGTATCTTTAAATTAGGTAGTGTTACTTCTCCAATTTGTTTTTAAATTTCTTTGAAGTATTTGAGGTCCTTTGTTTTCCATATTAGAGTTAGCTTGTCATGTCTTCCTATGTTAGTCAGGATTCTGAAATTACTTGAATACATGATCTACCTAGAAAGAATTGACAACTTAATGATACCCAGTCTTTCAATCTATGTATCCAATATATATCTACATTTATTTTTAGGCAAGCGTTTTACCACTGAGCTATATCCCCAGACCTACATTTATTTTTTATTCAATTTATTTCTCTCAGAAGTATTCTGCAATTTTAAATATACCGAGATTGCACATATTTCTAGATATTTTGTTAAAATATTTCATTGTTTTGGTACTACTATATAAATGGTATTTTCCTTTTAGAGTATTCTTTGATAATATAAAGTAGCAAATTGAGTTTTAAAATTGATTATGGATCCAGTAACCTTGTTAGATTTAGTTATTATTTGCAATTGCTGTTTTCAAGATTAGCTATTATTTTTATGTAACAAACACTTCATCTGGAAATATATTTAATTCAAGTCTGAATGCCTTTTATTATTTTTCAAGCTTTATTACATGGGTAGCATCTTATATAATTATATCAAATAACAGTAGCAACAAAAATATTCTTGTTTGTACCCTGACTTTAGAGAGAAAAACATTCAGTTTTAATCATCAAATATGTTAGCCATAGACTTTCAGTTAATTTTTTTGTCATAATGGAAGATTTCTTCTACGTTACATTTTCAGAATTTTTAAAGTCAGAAATGGACATTGGGTTTTGTTAAATTTTCCATTTTCATTTAGCCATCACATGTTCCGTTTTTTTCTTTTAAGTGTGCTTATGGCGTGAGTAACATTGCTGTTCACACGTTAACTAAAGTTGCAGTTCTGGAATGAACTCTTCCTTTTGATAGGCAGCATTCTAATATGGTTCTTGGAATTCCTGAGCCAGCCTGTTTATGACTTCTGCTTGAGAGGTGGTGGGATCTGTGAACGAGATGAGAAAGTGGCTCCTTAGTTCATACTAGATTAGAAAAGACTTCATGGTACAGCTAACAACAAAATGGAGACTTTAGTCCTACACCACAAGAAAATCAATTTTATCAATAAACTGAAGGAGCCTGGAAGAAGACTGTGAGCCTCAAATGAGATTGCAGCCTAGGGTGACACCTTGATCTTTGCCTGAGACTGAGAAGAGCATGTGATTAAAGAGTCCAGACTTTATTTTTAGGTTTTATTTTATTTTTTTTTTATATTACACAATTTTATCTTCATCAAAGTTGGTCAGATTACCAGATGTAAGAATACAAGATTCATCAAACCATTAAAGAGAATAAAAATGGAAATAAAAAATTATAAACGATACAGAGTTTCACCAAACAAGATGATAGGAACTCAACACTGGTGGTTATATTGCATACTGTTGTCTTCAAGTTAGTTGTGCATGTTACCAGATATAAGCATGCAAAATTGGTCAAAAAAACATTCATTGTTCCTTTCAAGAAACCATTAGACATCAGCAGTACAGTTATCCCAGCTATCCTTCTGCATACATATATATTTTCCCTTCCATCTTTTTTTCCTTTTCGCCTTTCTGTCATCGCAGTTATTTCTTCTTTTGAGCAATTTCTTTCCCTTTCTTAATATCTATTGTACGTTTTGGATTTTATTTACTCTTTCATGTTCTTATACTAGGGAGACAATACGATGTTTACATATGTGGGTCCGATTTATTTCACTTATGAATATGGTCTCTAGTTACATCAATTTACCTACAAAAGCCTCGAGTTTATTTTTTATAGCTGAGTAATACTCCATTGTATAAAAATACCACATCTTTTTTATCCATTCCTCAGTTGATGGGCATTTGGGTTTCTTCCAAGACTTAGCTGTGATAAATTGTGCTGCTATAAACATGGGTACACATATATCACTGTGGTATGATGTTAATTCTTTTGGGAAAATACACAGGAGGGGAATGACTGGGTTAAGTGGGACTTCTAATTCTAGTGAGGACTTCTAATTCTTTGTGAGGAATCTCCACACCAATTTCCACAGTGATTTCACTGATCTGCACTCCCACCAGCAGTGCAGAAGGGTTCTTTTTCCCCATAGCCCCTCCAGCATTTGTTATTGGTTGATTTCTTAATGATAGCCATTCTTTCTGGGGAGAGATGGAATCTCAGCGTTTTTTAAATTTGCATTTCTCAAATGACCAGTGATATTGAACATTTTGTCATATATTTATTTGCAGTTAGTATTTCTTCATCAGAGGAATGTGTATTCATCTCAGATGCCCATTTTTGGATTGGGTCTTTGAAGTTTGAAGGTGTGATTTTTAAAAAATTCTTTATATGCTCTAGATAGAAGTCCTTTGTCTGAGGAGCAATTGGCTATAATTTTTTTCCCAATACTTGGATTTTCTTTTTACTCTGTTGGTGATTTCTTTTGATGGGAAAAAAATTTTCAATAAGAGGAGACTGCAGTTGTTGATACTTTGAAGTATTTCCAGTGCAGTTTGGTTTTTGTTCATGAGTTCTCTGCCTACTGCAAGGTCTTCAAGATTTCTACCTACTTTTTCTTCCAGTAGATTTAGTGTTTCTGTTTTAATATTTAGATCTTTGCTCCATTTTGACTTTACTTTACTGTATGGTGACTGACATGGATCTAGTTTTAGTCTTTGGCATGTGGAGAGCCAGTTTTTCCAGCACCATCTATTAAAGTGGCTATCTTTCTTCCAGGGAATGTATTTGACCCCTTGTCAAAGATAAGGTGGCTGAGTGTGTTTGAAGTTGTATCTGCATCTTCTAATCTGTTCCACTGATCTTCAGGTCTGTGTTTTTTTTTTTTTTTTTTTTTTTACCAGTACCATGTTGATTTTATCACAGTAGCTTTGTAGTATAATTCCAAGTCAGGGATTGGGATGTCACCTAACTTGTCTTTGTTGCCCAGGATTGCTCTTCTTATTATAGGCCTCTTCTGATTCCAAATGAATTTTAGAACTGTTTTCTGTAGATCTGTGAGGTATACTAATGGAATTTTAATTGGGATTGCATTGAATCTGTACAACAATTTTAGGAGTATGGCCATTTTCACAATATTGTTTCTTCCTATCCATGGGCAAGGACTATCTTTCCATTTTCTGAAATCTTCTTCAATTTCTTCTTTCATGGTACTGTAATTTTCACTGTATATATGTTTTACTTCCTTTGTTAGATTGATTCCTAAGATTTCATTTTTTTAGATGCTATTATGAAAAGTGTGGTTTTGCCAATTTCTCTTTCAGTTCATTTGTTGTTTTTGTACAGAAATACTATGATTTTTGAGTGTTGACTTTGTATCCAGCTATGCTACTGCATTTGGTTATTAAATCTATAAGCCCATTGGTGGAGTTTTTGGGGTCTTCTATATAGAGTATCCTGTCATCTGCAAATAATGATAATTTCACTTCTTCCTTTCCTATCCTTTTTCCATTTATTTCTCTATCTTGTCTAATTGTTCTTGCTAATATTTCCAGAACTATATTGAATAGGAGTGGCGACAGTGGACTTCCTTGTATTTTTCATGATTTTAAAGTGAAAGCTTTCAATTTTTGTCTATTTAGTATGGTGTTAGCTTTTGGTTTGTCTTATGTGGCTTTTATCAGATTGAGAAAAAGACCATCTATTCCTCTTTTCTGTAAGGTTTTTACCATTAATGAGCTGTGGACTTTATTAAAAGCTTGTTCTGCATCAACTGAAATGATCATGTGATTTTTGTCTTAATTTTATGATATGGTATAATACATTTATTGATTTCCATATATTGAACCATCTCTGTATTACTGTATTACTCTGTATTATGCCACTTGTTCATGGTGTATAATCTCGATGATTTGCTACATTTTGTTTGATAATATTTTATCGAGAATTTTTGCCTCTATATTCATCAGGGAGATTAGCCTGTAGTTCTCTTTTTATATTGGGTATTTCTCTGGTTTTAGTATCAGGGTAATACTTGAGTCCAGGGATGAGTTGGGGAGAATTCCTTCCCTTTCAATTTCCTTAAAGATTTTGAGAAGAATTGGCATTAAATATTCTCTAAATTTCTTGTAGAATTCAGTGGTGAATCCTTCAGGATCTGGGTTTTTCTTCATTGGAAAGGTTTTTATTGCATTTTTAATTTTGTTGGTTAATATTGAGTTACTCAGAATTTTTATATCTTCTTCATTCAGCCTTGGCAATTCGTATGTATTCAAGAGAGTGTTCAGTGCCTCTGTATCCTATGAGAGTAAAGATATTCAAAGTAGGTATTGATGAATTTCTATAGGATCTCTAGTGATTTTATCTCTTTCATTCCTTATGGCATGAATATCAGTTTTTGTATTTCCTTTATTTGATAAGGTTAGCTAGAGGCATATCAATTTTATTTATTCTTTCAAAGAGCCAACTCTTTGATTCATTAATTCCTTGTATTATTTCATTAGTCTCCATTGCATCAGTTTCTGCTCTGAGCTTTATAATTTTCTGCCTTCTTTGGGCTTTGAGCTTGACTTGCTCTTTTTTCTAGAAGTTTTCAGTGCAGCATAAAGTTGTTTATTTCTGCTCATTCAGTTTTCCTGATGTTAGAATGCAGTGCTATAAATTTCCCTCTGAGGACTTCTTTCATTGCATCTCACAGGTTACAGTAAGTTGTATCTGTATTTTTGTTTGTTTGTGAATACTGTTTAATTTCTTCTTTAATTTCATCTGTGAACCATTGGTTGTTTAGGAGGGTATTATTTTATTTCCATGTGTTCATGAAGTTTTTGCAATTTCTTTCATCTACAATTTCCAATTTCATTGTAATATGGTGTGGTTATAAGCATAGGATAATTTTAATTCCTTTGCATTTACTTAAGCATATTCTATGTGCTAGTATATGGTCTATTTAAAATAACACTTCATGTGCAGCTAAGAATGTGTATTCTGATGTATTTGGGTGGAACACTCTGTAAAGGTGTATTAAGTCCATTTCTTCACAAATTTGGTTTAGCTCATTAATTCTTTGCTACATTTTTGCCTAGTTGATCTCTCTTTGTGACAATGTGGTTTTAAAGTCCCCCATTAAAATTGTGTTATTGTTTATTTCATGTCTATTAAAATTTGCCTCAAATAGTTGGGTGCTCCTGTATTTGGTACATATATATTTATGATGGTTATCACTTTCTCTTGCAGTTCTCCCTTAACAAGTGTATAGTGACCTTCTTTTTCTCTTTTGATCATTCTTAGTTTGAAGTTCACATTGTCTGCAAACAGAATAACTACCTCTGCTTTTTTCTGGATTCTTTTCTCATGGAGTATTGTTTTCCATCCTTTGATTTTCAGTTTATATATTTCCTTTTACATTAAATGCATTTCTTGTATACAGCACATTGTTGCATTTTGTTTCTTGTTCCAATCTGCCAGTCTGTTTCTTTTGATTGATGAATTGAGACCATCTACACTGGTGGTCATAACTGATATGTATTGGCTTATCTTTGTCATGTTATTTTCCTGTTGTTAGTTCCTCCTTTTTCTCTCTGTTTAATTGCTTGCTCTGCTTGGTGGTTCCTTCCTGTTGCTGTTCTTGAAGTTTTTTTTGTCATTTTTATCTCTTTCTAGAATATCTTTCCATACTCTTTGTAGGGTTGGTTTGATGCTGATGAATTTCTTCAGTTGTTCGTTATCATGGAAATATTTTATTTCTCCACTAATTTTGAATGATAGTTTTGTAGGGTACATCAATCTGGGTTGGAAGTTGTTTTCTCTCAGGGCCTGAAATACTTCACTCAAAGCTCTTCTTGACTTGATAGCTTGTTTTGAGATATCTGCGTGATTTTAATGGGCTTTCCTTTATAGGTGATCTGTTTCTTTTCTCTAATAGCTTTTAATATTTTGCTCTTTTGCTGAATTTCTGGAATCTTGATCACTACACCTCTGAGTGTACATTTATTTTTGTTATGGTTAATTGGAGTTCTATATACCTCACTTAACTATATGTCTGATTCTTTTTGCATGCTTGGGAAATTTTCTGCGATTACTTTTGCAGATAGTTTTTTTATGCCATTTGTGTTGACACCTGCTGTTTCATTGACACCTATTAATCTTACATTGTTTTTCTTTGCTTTGTCTTGAATTTGTTGAATTGTTATTTCCGGGTTTCTTATTATTTTTTAGAGTTCCATCCTTTCATGTTCATTAGTGGCAGTGCTGTCTCCAAGATCTAAAAGTCTATCTTCAGCTTCATTTAAGCAGTTTTGCCAGCTTTCAATGGAATTTTTGATTCCCTGGATCTGTTTGTACCTATTTCATGCATTCTGGTTCTTTCCTATATTGTTCATTCAATGTTCCCATGATTTTCCTATGCTCTCCTATTTTCTTATCTATGTCTTTGGATGCACTGAGCAATCCTTTCATTATTGTTGTCATTTCTACTTTTTAGTTGAGATCTTATGTCTTCTATGGCCTGATGGAGTTGTTTCTTTACTTCAGTTGTTATCATTTTGAAAGTTGTAGGCGTATGACTTCCAAGCTCTTCTGTGTTGATGTTTCCTAGACTTGTTCTGGGTGGGGTAGAGGTCTTAGATTGCATTTTGCTCCTTCATTTTGTAATTTTCAAAGATCCAGAGGTTCTCTGAAGCTCAGCCCCCTCCCATGATGGTGTGGGTGTGGTGGGGCATGGATCCAAAGGTCCCCGGTGCTCAGCTTGGTTCTTGCAATGATGTGTGGGGGAAAGGTGCATTTGCAGATGCTCCTGAGGATTTCTGGCATTCAGTTGGTTCCCACACTGGTGGAGTTGGGGCAGGAAAGGCTCATTGGGGTTCCTGAAGCTGCCTGGGTTTCAGTACAGTTTTCACAAGGGGGGGTCAGGTTGTGGTCACTGAGGCTTCAGACACTGCCTGGGACCCAGCCTGGTTCCCATGCCACTGGAGGAGGGTTGAGGGCACAATCACCAAGGCCACTGATGCTCTCCAAAGTTCAGCTTGAGTCTTTATTTTTTATTTTAAAGAGAATAAAACATAACAAACTAACAGCATCATAGAAAAAAAAAACCCACATAAACAATAAAAATGATACATGCTTTCAAAACAAATTGATAGGAATTAACACTGGTTGTTGTATTACATATTGTTATGTTCAAGAAAGTTGCTGAAATTACCAGATGTAAGAATGTAAGATTGATCAAACCATTAAAGAGAATAAAAAAATTAGAAATGATACAAACCTTCACTAAATAAGCTGGTAGGAATTCACCAATGGTTTTTAAGGTGCATATTATTGTCTTCAAATTATTTGTTACAGTTACCAGATATAAGCATGAAAAATTGGTCAAAAACTTTAAGCATTAACTGTTTCTTTCAGTAAACCAATAGAAATCAGCAGTACAATTATCCCAGCTATCCATATATATATATATATATATGTATATATGTATATATACATACATATATCTTTCCTTTTTTTTTTCTCATTTCCCCCATCCTAGTTGTTCCTTCCCTTGAGCAATTTCTTTCCCTTTCACAATATCTATCTAGAACCCTTCTCTACTGCTGGTGGGATTGTAGACTGGTGAAACCACTGTGGAAATCAGTATGGAGATTCCTCAAAAAGCTAGGATTAGAAGTCCCACTTAACCCAACTATTCTCCTATTGGACACCACTATGAAGTAGCTCTGAGGAGAATTTAATATTAACCAATTGGCTTTCTATGTTTACTTGTGAGTTGTCCAAAGTTTAAGCACCTTGTCAGGAGATGGGCATTGGACTCACAGTAGGTGAACTTCTATGAGTCCCTGGTCATCACTAAGGCCTGTATTGGCCTGTGAAGCTGTGATGCCTCAAAAGATAAGATGAGGCCACAGCTGAGAACATTTGTCTCCAAACCCAATATACTAAAAGGAGACTGCAGCTGCAGGCTCCACACTCATACAACAAATGCCAACCTGAAGATAGGGTAGCTCTCCTCACTGACATAATATACTACTTGGAAAAATATTTCCCAACGACCTGCTAGATTCTCCCACTTTCTTGAGTATCCTCCTCCTTTGTTTGAAAACCTAATAAGTATGGGCTGCCCAGAGAAGTTTTTCTCTTAACCCAGAGAATCTCAAATTCTGTAAGAGAGTTGGACCCTCCTGGAGCCCTAAAATCATTTCATTTGTCTCATTTATTTAAGCCTTCTCTGTCCACTCATTTGGGAGATTGTGGGCCTGATCATCTTGCAATAACTAAGGGTTATTAACCCAATATTCCCCTTCTGGGTATTTTCTCAGAATTAAAAACATCATATCACAGTGATATATGTGCACCCATATTTATAGCAGCACAATTTGTCATAGCAAATCTTGGAAAAAACCCAAATGCCCATCAACTGAGGAATGGATAAAAAAGATGTGGTATTTTTATACAATGGAGTATTCCACAGCTATAAAAAAAAAGATAAACTCAAGGCTTTTATAGGTAAATGGATGCAAGTAGAGACCATACTCATAAGTGAAATAAGTCAGACCCACATGTGTAAACAGCGTAATGTCTCCCTAGAATAAGAACTGGAAAGAGTCCAGACCTCTGAATTAAAAAGTGTGGGGTGGCAAACTCATATACTAAGCCACTAAGATTGTGGTAATTTGTTTTATAACAACAGACAAAAAAGCCATAACATCCATACTATGCTTTTTATATTTTGTAGGGTTTGATTTGCTAAAATTATTTTAATAATTATTTATAAGTAACTTAATCCAAATATTTATGTGTTTTTTGTTACTGTTTTCTGATTACATCCATTGTGGTAAGAAAATACATTCAGGATATTTTAAATTTTTTTATATTGACTGGTATTTTTATTATATAGAGTATTACCTTTATTGCCATATGCTATATGAGCACATGAAAAAAACCATGTATTATACTGTTGTTTGGTGGAATATTCTATAGGTAATAATTTGATTGAAGTACATAGCATAAAAAAATCAGAATTCAAACTCCTAGGAAGATTCAAAGTTTCACTGATAACTATTTCTCCTTGTATCCTAGCATAAGCATTTTGCTTAAAGCCACAGCTGAGTCTTTTAGGTGGAAATTTTCTACTTTTCAACCAGTGCCAGGATTTTATTGCCTTCCAGGACAGTGCTAGAAGCCTCCTACTTGGTTCCTAAAGCACGTAGAAACTAGCCTAGGACCACATTTGTTCCTTGCCTAATGACTAGCTGTTAAAAGACGTATCAATAAATCAAGTTGTCCATTTTGGAGCACACAATCCATAGCCACTGTACCTACAAATTTTCTTCATTTTTATCATGTGAAGATTTCCATTTATATCTTTCTACATTGGCTATCATTCTCATTTCTTTTAGATATTTCAAGTAGATGTATGTTTAGTTAATGTGAAGCAAAGGTTTTTGTTTCAGCTTGTCTGGCAACTTGGCTGAAAATGCTTAACTCACATTTTCTGTTCAATTTTACCTTGGTACAGGCATTCTAGTTAAGAGAATTATTATTTGAACAAATATGTTTGACATGGTGACAATAATGTTAAAGAATTTCTTTATTAATTTAGAATAACTAGACTTCTTCTTTATCCAACATCTATCTTTGAGAAATATTTGGTTAGGAATTTTGATAGTGTATCCATTATAAATCAACCTTATTTATGTTATTTATCTTTTGACATTACTTAAAATGATATTAGATGAATATCTAATCCATTTATTGCTAGATTAGAAAGATAAGTGGAAAAGGAATTCATTTAGTATTTCTTTTATTCTAGATACTAATGAATTATCAGAAACTGAAAGAACAGCATTAACTCTTCTAAGTGCAAATATTTTTGATTTTGACATTTGATAAAAACATACCTTTGTTAGTTCAATTAGCCTACAATTTCTATTTATTTGCTTTGGAAATTTAGTTCAACTTCACTTGGGTTCATTGTAGCATATATGAATAACCCTGCACATACACATAAACCTGAGCACTGAAATCATTTCACTATAAAGCCCAAATATAAAGAATAAATTTATTTTAACTTTCATGATTAGCAGTAAGATTAAACAACAGAATATTAAATATTAATAAAGACTACTTTATGAGAAATATTATTTTAGATAGTAGTACATATTTTCAACTGAGATTAGCAAATTAAACAATCTAGGAATGTTAGGATTGTGTTGAGAAGGGAAGCCAAATTTTATGAAACACGACAAACTTCTGAGATTTGTTCCAGGCCAAACATATGGATCCTGGTTTACAATCTCTCTATTTTGTTAGTATGGTCTTCACACTTAGCATCTCTGTCTAGGGAGATTCATAAGCAGTAAATCAAGTAAATTATTTCTAATTGGGATGTTTTAATGAAAACAATGTAACATCTTAAATACACTTTCCTTCATCTATTTTTTAGACACAGTAATATTAGATAAAATGTTAAAGGCATAACTACAAGGTGCAGTTTGCTTCAAAATATTCTACACAATTCAGCATAGGATGATTATATAAAATAGTGAGTTAGGTTTCCTTGTGGGCCCTCTGGTTCTCAGTACATATGCAGGCAGCAGTAGCTGGAAATTTAGTGGGTGCAAAATGTGCCACAGAAAGTAGGGTCTGGGGCCTGAGAGGTGCTCCTATTTATGAAAAGAGGTTGAGAAGTTGCTAAGTTACTGCTTGGGGTTATGGCATTATAGGAAGCTTTATTCTTAAAGAGGCTGGAATAAAAAGAGAGACTCAAGACGAAAAACTGATTCAAGTCATTCAGTGGCTCACTGGCTGGGTCTGCTGTTGTCAACAATACTACTTGGAGCAGAAGCCCAAAAATGACATTATAAAACCTGAAGAAGAAATGTAGGCCCAATGCATCAGACAATCACAAAGCTATAGAACCAGAAGGAAAGAAACCCAAACAATAACAAAATGAACTGGCAAATTAGATTATTATTCTAAAATACTTATTTGCTTGCTTTTACCATATAAGCAGACTACTTTCTGAGCCCTGGAATGCTGTAAGCTCAACTTGATAGAAGAATCTAGTCAGAGCTCAGGAGACTGGAATGTTGATAGAAATCTTGCTGGTAAAGACTAGACTTATGAGGTTTCTGTTGGGAAGGACTTCATTGGCTGTTGCACTCCAAACCGTGTATGTTATGCATTGGCAGAAAATTTGTTTGCATTTTGCTCTGTCCAAAAACTTTGTCTGAGACTGAGTTTGATGTAGCAGACTGATCAACCTGGTGGAAGAAATGTCAAGGCAGTCTAAGGTTGAGGCAGTGGCATGGCTACCATTAGGGGATTTTAGCGCACTCTATGTTGAGAATCTATAGCAAAGGGCCCACCAGAATGATTTAAAATGTTTTGAATTTGGACAGAAATGAAGCTCCTATAAAATTGTGGACTTCAAAGATGAAGAAGAGAAGAATTTTTTTTGCTTGGGAGGAACTCAACAATAGATAAGATGGCTTGAGGTTAGCAGAAGAATAAGTAGCACTCCAGTCTTCCTTCCCAGCCTCAAAGTTGCAAGGATGAGAGAATTTGCTTTATGAGGAGAGTTTCAGAACATCATGTTCCAGAGTGGGTGTGGCCTAAGGAAGTTTTTCCTCAAGATTTGGTTCATAGTTCTCAGCATCAACCCTTACAGCCAAGAGAGAAAGAAGCCTGGGTCCTGCTTCCGCTGAAGGCAGATTTGGTATTATCCATGTGATGCTGGTTTTAAGTGAATGCAGAATGCAGGAGTTGTGGGGCCAGGAAGGCTTCCACCTAGATTTCAGAAGAAGGCCTAGGAGGCTAGAAAGTGTGCTTCTAAGAGGACAGTGTGTGAAACTCTGAGTGTGAAGTTATAGGTGCAGTACAGACCCCAGAGGTTTGTAGAAGCCATGACTGTGGATTGTTTGAGATAAGTTGCAAGGAGTGAGCAAAGCCAGCCCAAAAGACAAACCATAGTTGCTGAAACTGCCCCAAGTCCTTTGGAGTTCACATCTTACCACAGATTACCCCAGAAGCTGGACGTAGAACCACATGATTTAATGTTTATGTTGCTGTATTTTGGACTTCCTTTGGTTTCATTCCTTTGTATTCTTTTATCTGTGCCTTTTGGAAGAGGGATATTTATCTTGTGCCACTGTAGGTTGGAAGTGTTTAACTTTCTTTTCATTTGTACAGTGGCTCATAACTGAGTTTGCCTTAACTTGCAGAGGATACTATGGACTTTTCAGCAATACTGAAAGTGTTAGGACTTTGGTAACTCTTAGAGATGGACTAAATGCTTTTAGAATAAAAGGATGTGCGTGAATCTTTTGGTGGCCACAGGCAAAATGTTATGGCTTATGTGTAGAAGTTCCCCCAAAGCCTCATATGCTCTAGGTGGAACTTTTGGGCAGTGGTCTGATTTAAGGCCATGGAGATGAACCTATGGTATACGTCTTGTTTTCCTCTTACAACAAAAAACATTAGTAGATAAATTGTTTTTTCTAAACTAAAACTTCGGTACTCAGATTTAATTGCAGTGTTGGCACTTTGCATTCAATAAGTGAATTTTGAGTTGCAGTTTGGACACTCATCTCTAAAAAGTTCACCATTATTTATGTAGGGTGTGTGATTCTGTATTACAGTGTGTGACACATAGATTAAGGAAGGGTGTGGATAACGGAACTTCTCATCTTGGTGTAGGTGGTACCAAGCAATAGGTTTGTAGCCTTGATGAATTATAAGGGGACAGAAAGAAGGGAGGGTTACAGCTTACTGCCTTCTACCAGCCACACCATGAACTGTTTCTCCTCTGTGATGCCCCTCTGGCATTCCACATTTCCTTGGAGTCAGTTGACTGTGGACTGACACTTTTATAAACTATGGGCTAAAACATACCTTTCCTCCTTTAATTTTGGATGTTGATGTTGTTGTAGTTAGGGATTTGCAATGGGAACAATTTATATACAGGACATGTAGTTTAAAAGATTAATTTATAATAGTCACCCAAAGAGTCATATACAAAGACAATGCAGGAAATCTGTCCACGCACTAAAGATCAAAAGAATCCAGCTGAGGGTCTGGATCCCATGGCAATATCCTGCATGAATTCAGCTGAAAAACTAGAGTCCATAACAATGCCCCCTATGATTCCAACAGGAGGCCAAGAGCCTAAGACAATGCCTCATTCAGGCCTGTTTCAAGGATTTACACTGGGAAGGCCCAAAGATCAGTGCTAGAATCTAGATAATCTGTGCTGATGGGATGAAGGATATGCCAAAAAGCTGAGGGTTCTTCACTGGAGCCAAGAAGCAACACTCAAAGTAAAAACCACAGCTCCCCTGAAAAGTACCACAGCCATCTCAGCAATAAGATCCCAAGTTCTTCTGATAATGAGAACAGCTGATGTAGATATCCTATCTACACCAGGATAGCCAGCATGACAAGCTTCTTCAGGACATGGAACAGTGCACCATCTTCCCTTCTGGAGCCAGGAAGTGATGCTCAAAGTAAGGACCAAAGTGAACTGTAGCCATTCTCAATGTCAACAGGTCTTGAGCTCCTCTGACACTGAGAACAGCCAAGTTCATCGGGAAAGTCAGCATGATAAGTTCCTCCAAGGGAACCAACAGTCCTAAGAGAGACAACAGCTCCTAACAGCTCCTAAAAGGTGTCTGCTTCCTCTCAAGTTCTCCTTCATATTTTGTTGGCAACAATCCACAGGTGGGCCTCCTACAGCCAGCACCATGCTGGTTCAGTTCAGCTGGGTGTTATAAGTTGACAACCAATTTCAGTAGTGAGAAAAATAAGACAATCAGTGTCCTCATTAAAAAAACCCCAATAATGATTTCTCATCCTTTCCATCAAGTAGGGATACATAATAACCATCAATGAACCACGAAGCGATCTCTCACCAGACACTGATTTTGCCACGGTGTTGATGTTGGACTTCCCAGCTTCCAGAATTATGAATTTTTCATCTGCTCCAACACATGCTCTTCTCAGAATGGTTCTTCCCAAAGGGGTAGTCAGAGATGCAAAGATTGGCAATGCTCTGGCCTTGTCGAGAAGTCTAACTTCAGATGGATCTAACTGTGGAGCAATTTACACCCCAGCACGTTGTCAAAGATTACATAGCAATTGTGAGCAATTAGTGAAAGCTAACAGCTATGTGTAATATCAGTAAAGGCAGACCATTTAAAAGTGTAAATTGGAAATTAGGGAAAAAGGTAGTGAAAGAAGAGCCCCTAAAACTTCAAACATCTCTGGAGATGAAGAAGTCTGGTTGCTTTTTCAAGGCTGTGTCCTCTAAGGAACATGATCAGAAGGTGTACAGTTTGTGGGAAATTCACCAAACTAGGCCAGTCACATCAGTTAAAAATAACCAGCAGGCCAGCAAGCAACCTGCCTCAGAAGAGGGTGGAGTTCAGCATTCAGAACCACTACATTATGTTATGCTTAATGTCTAGTTAAACATTATGAAACATACAATAGGAAAAGTGGGTAAAACAACAACAAAAACTTCTTTAGGTAGGTCTGAATCTTGGGCTCAATGGGTACCTAAAGCAGCTACTATAACCTAGAAGAAATGAATAAATTCCTATGAACAAACAATCTGCCAAGATTGATTATGAAGGAATGGAAAATCTCAGTTGAATAGTAACAAGGAAAGAGATTTAATCTGTTATCAAAAATCTCCCAACAAAGAAAACCCAGGACTTCACTGCTGAATTCTACCAAAAATTTAAGAAATTATTATTAGTCTTTCTCAGACTCTTCAAAAACTCAAATAGAGCCAGGCATGGTGGCAAATGCCTGTTACCCCAACATTCAGAAGATGGAGGCAGGAGGATCATTGTGAGTTTGAGGCCAGTTTGAGCTACAAAGTGAACTCAAGGCCAGCTTGAACTTCATATAGAGACCCTGTCTCAAAAAGACCAAAAAACAAAAAACAAAAACTCATACTTCCAAACTCATTATGAAACTTAGCATTACCCTGTTACCAAAGCCAGATGAAGATACTACAGAATAAAGAAGTACTGGACAAAACAGAAAAAGGGATAGGCAATGTCCCTGAAAAACATGCATACGTAAATCTTTCAGGAAATACTAGCTAACTAAATTCAACCTACCATAAAAAAGAACAATTCTCCATGACCAAGTGATATTTATTCCTGAGATGCAAGAATGGTTTGACATAGGTGAAACAGTAAATGTGATTCTCTACATTGATAGGAATAAGGCCAAAAACAATTTGATCACTTCAGTAGGTGCAGAGAAAGCATTTGACAGAATTGACATCTTTTCAAGCTAGAAATTATGAACAAATTAGGGATATAAGAGGTGTACCTCCACATAATAAAGTCCACACAGGAAAGACTCACAGCTAGCATCATATTGAGCAGTAAAAAGGTGAAAGCTTTTCCTCTAGGATCAGAAACAAGACAAGGATTTTCCCATTACCACTTCTATTCAAAACAGTCCTAACCAGAGCAACTAGGCAAGGAGATAAAATACATCCAAATTGGAAAGGAAGAAATTGACTTGTCTTTGTAGATGATATGGTCTTATACCTAGAAAAACATCAGGATTCCATCAAAGAATTGTTAGAATAAGTGAATTTAGTAATGTTTCAGGATACAAGATCAACATGATAATTGATAGTATTTTCATACACTGTACACTAAAAGTTAACTAACTGAAAATGAAATCCAGAAATTTCATTTACAACCACATAAAAGTAAAGTGCTTAGGGAAAAAAAGAATGAAGGAAAATGGAGAAAACCTCAAACAAATGTGGGATAGTAATACATGTACCAACATATGAATACCAGAAGAAAAAGGGGCAGAAAACTACTCAAAATAATAATGTTTGAAATCTTCACTAAAGATACTCAGCAGGACATATAAACAGGCAGAAGACTATGCAAACTGTTATTCTCATTACACACATATGACTTGTGTCATGGTGTGCTACATTCCTGAAAATTTAAAAATTCTTTTATTATTTGTTCTTATATCCTGATTTAAAAGTCACTTGCCTTTACTGGGAAGATATAAATCACCTACAGACTTCAGTTTCTGCAGTGAAGTTTGTTACATTATCTTTCCAGGGAGTTACTATAATTATTTTATAGTTATTTACTTTATATTTGAAACACACAGATATACTCATTGATACACACCATTGATATACACTGAGCCATAGTCTCACTACTTATTTTATGTTCTTAGCACTATCTTGGCCAGTCTAAGTTCATAGTAAATTTCCTACTTGAAATATTACTATGTCAACAAATACAAATGCAATTTTCTATTTGCAATCAGCTACATGTTACCAAATTTATTGTTGGTGTGCTACAAACATGAAAATCCATGAAAATCCAGCAGGACTTTCTTATTTCTTCTATTTTCCTTATTCTTTTAAAAATAAATTTGGGAACTGTTCTGATAACCTTATTTTTTTTAACTTCTGTTTTTATATATATATATATATATATATCTTTGGAAAATGATGATGTTATTGGAAAACTTATGACTGAGCTTGGCATTCTTTCTTGAGTAGTATATTATTACAACTATTCTTTATTAAATGCTTACTAGGTGTCAGATACTTTATTTAACCTATGTTTATTTATTTTTATTTATATTTTTATTAGTATAAGTTTGCAGTACAGATTAAGTATATCCATCTGGGGCACCAGTGCGCATACATATAGCATCTTCATAATTTTTGCTTCACCTTATTACATCCACATTCTAATTCAATTTATGTATCAGTCCATGGATATCATTATCATCTACATTTTAGTAGGCTTAGCTCATTTCTTAAGGCCATAGATCTGGTGATAAAATGAAGATTTAAAACTGTATGAATCCAAAGACGTTTTCTTTTTATTACATTGCTTTGTCTCTTGCATGTAAATTTGCAATGCTTTTCTCCAAAGTTAAGAGTTTCAGGTTTTGATGATGTCTTTTATATTGTTGAAATTTCATGGCAGCTTCCTGGGGATTCAACAGCGTTCTTGGAGGAAGAGAAAGCCTCCTGTCAGATCTTTGTAAGAGACTCAAGGCTTATTAAAATGAGGAATGTTAAAAGCGTTATTTCAGAGTTCTTAAGATATTTTAAAAATTTTATTTAATTGGAAAGACAAGCTCTATCACTATTAATTTACTAAGCTGAACAAAGAGAAGGGAAAATGTGCAAAGAAATAATAGTAATATAACAATACTTAATGTATATTCACTTGTTTCCAAATAAAGGACATTAAATTGAATGTCTTACATAAATTGTCAAACTTGCTATTTAAAAAAGTTGAATCCTGGTATCTTATCATTATCTCCACTTCATAAGTAGAAAAATAAAACCTAGAAGCTTGAATAAATTGTTTTAACATACTCATGGTGAATAACTAGCATTAGGACTGCTTTCTTATCCAGGTATCTTTGACATGAACATCTTTATTCTTAATTATGATGTAATTGTAGTTTGAGCTGATAAAACTAGAACTACAAATATGACTCATGTATTAAATTTATTCTTGTATATTTTTATTATTTAGTTACTCATGTCAAGAATTATATATGTGCATTAAAACATCCTTCCTATATTTCAGTTTTTAGCGCTGAGTGTAGTGTGACACAATCAGAAGCATGTGCTACGGGTCTATGGTGTGCCAGGAAAGGCACAATAGGGCTATTGGTAGCAGCTCGGGGTTCACAACCTCTGCACTGGCCCTCAGTACATACACACACACACACACACACACACACACACACACACACACACAGTGGTCATCAGTAATAAACCAAGAAAATCTTGAAATTATAAGATTGTCAGTTCAAATAAGAAAAAGGAAAGTTCTTGTTCCTGAAACTCTCATGATATCAAGCATTTTAAGATTACAGCTAAAGTGAACATGTAGCAATTAATCTACAGACATCTTGAAATGGGCAAAATAAAGTTGAATTGTTCACTCTATTTGCAGGGAAATTTGACTTTGGCAGTAGCATCACCATGCTATACCTGAAGTCCAATAATCTGCCTTCTGTCTCAGGTTTACCACTAATTCTGTAAATAGAAGGTATACACTTGAGTGTGACTATGGAGAAATTAGAGCACTCCAAGGAACTCTCATGACATCTGGAATATGAGCTAGAATAGTCACTTCTTATGCTTCAAGGATCATTTTGTGGGGTTAGAGTTGTTGGTTCCATCAGCCTAGCAGGACAGGCCAAAAAAAAATTCAGATATTTCAAAGGATTAGTATTATACTTCCCAAGACAAAAGACTCATTCAGATTGAAAGAAGAAGATGTGTTTCCTATTTTTATGAGCATGTTTGACTTAATAAAACATAATGGCACATTTAAAATCATAGGGTAAAAAAAGATGTGGGTATTTTTATGCAGTGAAGTTCAACTCAACCATCAAGAAAGATAAATTTGAAACATTTCTAGGTAAATGGGTGCACCTTGAGACCATACTCTTAAGTGAAATAAATCAGACACACGTGTATATATCACATTATTTCTCTGGTGTGAAATACTAAAAGTGTAAATAAAGACCAAATGTATAAAAGGTATTTGAAATAGGAAGAAATTGGTCAAAAGACAGGGGAACTGTGGGGATGAGGGGGCAAAAGAAGGAAGGAATAAGAAAAAAAGATAAAAGAAGGATAAAATGGAAACAAAGCTTTTATAAATAAGGAGAGGAAGAAAGATTGAAGGGAGGGGAGGATCTTGGGGGAAAAAAGAAGGAGGAATCAGGATATATCATGTACAGGTACAAATTCCATATGATGAATATGTATTCCATTATGTATATGAATAGTTTTACTTAGGAAACACTTTATATAATGTGCCCAGTCTATGGGGGTGGTGATTTTCTGTTCATTTTTCTGGAATTAAAGAGCCCACCTAGAAAAGGATACTTTAAGTTTGTAAATTTCTTAAAGAAGATGAAGCCATTGTGGCCATACAGGTCACTTAACAACCCATCATGATAACACATAATATTAAAAGCAAAGAAAATACTAGCATTTCATTTTGATTTAGCCTAGCCCCAAATCTTCGTAACTTGTTTAAAATAGAGAATTAAGTACTTCCTCTTTAATACTAGAGAGACTGACACTTCACTCTGGAGATGTTTTTGCTCAAGATGTGAAGGTTAAACATTTTTCCCACTCTGTGGATTGTCTCTTAACTCTGTTGTTGGTTTCTTTTCCCATCCAAAAGCTTTTTATTATAATGAGATCCCCACTGTTGGTTCTTTGTAGCATTTACTGTTTGATAGGGCTTTTGTTTATAGTATCTTTGTCTACACCTGTGTCTTCAAGGGTTTTACCTATTTTATCTTCCTTCAGATTTAACATTTCTGTTTTAATATTTAAGCCTTTGACTAATTCTGATTTTTAGGTTAGTGCACGGTGAGAGAAATGGGACAGGTTTAATCATGTAGAAAGCCAGTTTTACCAGCACCACGCATTAAAGAGGCTATCTTTCTTCCAGTGAAGTTATTTGGCCACTTTGTCAAAGATAAGGTGGCTAAGTATGGTTGGAGTTGTTTATACATCTTCTAATTAGTTCCATTTATTCTGGGGTCTGAATTTCTTTCTTTTTCTTCCAGTACCATGCTGTTTTTATCATGGTAGCTTTGTAGTATAATTTCAAGCCAGAGATGATGATGCTCCCTGCCTTGCCTTTTTTGCCCAGAATTGCTTTTGCTATTCTAGGTCTCTTATGGTTTCAAATGAATTTTAGAATCTGGTCCTCTAATTTTGTGAGATATGACAAATCATAATAATTCCTTTCCTATCCTTATTCCTTTTTTTTCTGGCCATTGTTTAATTTCTCATTAAGGTTTCTAGAACTATATTAAATAAAAGTGGTGATAGCTTGACATTCGTGTCTTGTTCCTGATTTTAGAGTGAAAGCTTTCAGTGTTTGACCATTTAGTATAATGTTGGCTGTTAGTTTGACACAAATGGCTTTTATCAGATTTATATAAAGACCATTTATTCCAATTTTCTATAGGGTTTTTATACTAGATGTGTGTTGGACTGTGTGAAGCGAAGTGAAGTTCTTTTCCTGTCTAGGACTAATATCTAGATTATATAAAGAACTCAAAAAAATCATGCCCTCCAAATTTAAAGATGTTATCTAAAAATGGCCCTCTCAAATGCATAGACACTACTCAGATGAAGAAGCAAAAACAAATAAATATGTGAAAAAGTGTTTAACATTATTGGTCATTAGAGAGATGCAAGTTAAAAGAACACTGAAATTCCACCTCACTTCAGAAAGAATGGCTCTTATCAAGAAACCCAACAATAACAAATTATGGCGGGCTTTGGGGAACAAGAAACCTTTCTCCTCTGTTGGTGCGAGTGTAGACTGGTGCAACCACTATGGAAATCAGTATTAAGATTATTCAAAAAATGAAAACTGAACATCCC
Organism: Chinchilla lanigera; assembly: GCF_000276665.1. Taxonomy (NCBI): domain Eukaryota; kingdom Metazoa; phylum Chordata; class Mammalia; order Rodentia; family Chinchillidae; genus Chinchilla; species Chinchilla lanigera. The sequence continues at coordinate 34,104,620 of NW_004955409.1, forward strand.
ATTTTACCTAGGTACTCATCTTCTTGGTATCTTTCTGAAAAAATTAAAATCATTACAACACAGCAATTTATGTCACCTATGTCTTTCACAGCACAATTTATAATAACTAAATCTTGGAAACAGCCTAAATGCTCATCAACAGACAATTGGATAAAGAAGATGTGTTTTTTAAAAATATGATGGAACATCACTATTATGAAGAAGGAGAAACTTTATCTAGCTAAATGGATGCACCTTGAGATTGTACTCTTAAGAGAAATAAATCAGACAGACATGTAAACATCACATTGTTTCTCTGGTGTGAGAAACTGAAAAGATACATCAGAACCAAAATGTATAATAGATACTGGTTAAAAAAAAAAAGAAGAAGTGTTATGGAAGTAAAAAGAAAATGTGTCTAGATGTTCCCCCAAAGCCTCATCCAGTCATTGGGGGATGGGCTTTTAAGCGGTGACTGAATCTAGAGTTTGTGATTGATTCATGGTCCATTGCTGGGCTTAAGGATGTGAGTGTTACACTACCCTTTGGGTAAGAAGACTGGGTACAAATTAAGTGACAGACAGAGGCTTGCCTTCTCTGTCTTTTATTGCATTTGCTGTCTTCCACTGCCATGTGCCACCTGGCCTTGAATCCAGCTGGTTATGGACTGAAACCTCTATAAACTGTGAGTTAAATAAACTTCCACCCTTAACTTTGGGCACTGGTTATTTTGTCTCAGCAATGAAAAAGTAACAAAGATAGAATTTGTTACTGGGAGTGGGGCTGCTACTATGACTATACCCCAATACGTGGTTCAGGAGCCTTAGAGAATGGCTTGTGGGAGAAGCTTGGACTGATTCAGAAATTCTGGCTGAAAAAAGCACAGCTGCAATGCTTTAGGCTGTCCTATATGGGAGATTCTGGTCAGATCTCAGAAGAACAGAAGGCCAATAGAAATCTTGCTGGTAAACACCCACGTCTGGAGGTTCTGCTGGGAAGCAGGACTGCACTGGCTGTTGGACTTCAGACAATGTGTGTTATGGCTTGGAAGAAAGTTGTCCTCACTTTTCTCATGTCCAGAGACTTTGCCTGAGACTGAGGTTAAGACTGAGGTGTTAGACTAATCTGGCAGAAGATATTTCAAGGCAGTCTAATAAAGCAGTGCCATGGTTATTGTTGGGGACTTTTAGCCAGACTTATGTTGAGAATCAAAAGCAAAGACCCTGGAGGAATGATTTAAAACATTGTGCATTTGGTCAGAAAGGAAGCTCCTGTAAAGCTGTGGACTACAAAGGTAGAGCAGAGGAGATATTGCTTGCTGAGAAGGAAGAGGACAATAGAGAAGATGGCCTGAGGACATCACAAGAACCAGCAGAACTCCAACTTTTGCAGCAGTGAAAGATATTGCTTTGAGAGGAGAGTCCCAGAGCACCGTGTTCCAGAATGGCAGAAACCTGGGGAAATTGTTCCACTTCACAGGCACTCAAATTCTATAGCAAAGAGAGAAGGAAGCCTGGTTACTGCTCCATCTGCTGCCAGACCTTGGCATCATCAATATGGTACTGGTTTTAAGTGCATGCAGAATGCCAGAGTTGGGGGGAAGTGTCTTAGTTACTTTTCTCATTGCTGAGACAAAGTACTGAGCATCTGACATTAAAAGAGGGAAAACTTTATTTACCTCAAAGTTTATAGAGGTTTCAGTCCATAATCAGCTGTTTCCAAGGCAGGTTGGCGTGGAAGAGGGGCAACAGTTCATGGCAGTAGAAGACAGCAAGTGCAAAAGGGGAGGAACAAGCCTCTTTTCCTCCCTTATACTGTATACGGGATACTCACCCAAGGGTATGTGTAGCACTCATACCCCCAAGCTCAGCACTAGACAATGAATAAATCACAAACAAGATTCAGCCATCTCCAAGAAGTCATGAGCCCATGACAGCACGAGGCTTTGGGCAACATCCAGACACAAACTATAACAGGTAGAAAGGCTTCCATCTAGATTTCAGAAGACCAGAGAAGCTAGGTAGTATGTCCCTGAGAAGGCAGTGTGTGAAGCTGTGAATGTGAAGTTGAAGGTTCATTGGAGACCCTGGAAGTTTATTTAGCCAGGAATATGGATCATCTGAAGAAAACTGCAAGAAGGAGCATAGCTGGCCCCAGAGAAAAGCCATGGGAGCTACAAGCACCAGCAGTGACACAGGGGCAGAGCCACCAAAGTCCTTTGGAGTTCACATCATGCCCCAGATTGCCTCTGGTGCTGTACATGGAATTACAGGATTTAATGTTTGCCCTGTTGGATTCTGGACTTGCTTTGCTTCCATTCCTTTATGTCCCCCTACTTGTAACTTTTGGAATGACAATATCTATCTTGTGTAATTGAATGTTGGAAGTGTTTAACTTTGTTTTCATTTGCACAGCAGCTTGCAGTAGTTTGGATTAAATATCGGAGGAAACTTTGGATTTGGACTTTTTAGCAATGTTGAAACTGTTAGAACTTTGGCAACTCTTGCTGAAACACTAAATGACTTTTGCATAAAGAGATGTTCATGATTCTTTGAGGGGCCGGGGTGGAATGTTATGGTTTGTGTCTAGATGTCCCTCTAAAGCCTCAGGAAATCATGGGTGTAGGCTTTTCAGAGATAGCTGAATCTTGGGGGCTGAGGATATAGCTCAGAGGCATAAGGACCTGCTGGCAAGCGCAAGGTCAAAAAGAGACAGCTGAATCTAGAGTTTGTGACTGATTCATTTACCAGTACTGGGACTAAAGGTGTATGTGCTACACCCACCTTACGGTAGGAAGACTGGGTAAAAAATAAGTGACAGAAAGAGGCTTGTCTTCTTTCATTGCTTTTTCTGTCTTCCACCACCATGTGCTGCCTTGCAGTGGAGCCAGCTAATTATGGACTGAAACCTCTACAAAGTGAGTTGAGTAAGTCTTTCTCCCTGTAACTTTGGTTGTCGGTGTTTTATCTCAGCAATGAGAAAAGTAACTAAGATAAAAAGAAAATGTTCTCATGGGAAGGGGAACAAAAGAGGGAAAAAGAGAGGAAAAAAAAGAGAATAGAAGGAAAAGGGGATGTCAAGTTTTTGTAAATAAGGAGGGGGGAAAAGGCAGAAGGGAGGGGTGGGGATTAGGGAAAAAAGAAGACTCAGGATATATTATGTATGGGTACAAATTCCCTATGATAAATGTGATCATTATGTATATCTAAACTATATTAATAAAACCAATAAAAATTGCATAAAACTGAAGTAAAGATTTGACAACCCTTCCCCTGACTAACATATGCCAATTTGCACTTTGGAAACTTGACCAGGAAGCAAAGGCAGTCTCATTTAAATGAGTGGAGAAGCAGTTAATGAGTAACTGTAGAACAAAGGCCATTTGATATGACAGGATTTGTAATTCTGAAAACATGAAGGCTTATGTATACATGCCTACATCGTGGCAAGATTGCAGTAATGAAAGGTACTTGGAAGAATTCAGGTTGAATAGGGGGGCAGTGTGCGGAATAGCAGATAGAGAATAGTGTGGGGACTGGCAACTCATGCTAAGCATCCCTGCAGCCCACACAGAGATGGGGCTGTATTTCAACTGGCAGACAATCAGGTGACCAAACCCTAGTCAGCAGAAACTTGGGAAAGAAAGGGTATCTGGTGAAACTTGGATGCAGAGCTATGAAAGGAGGGGGAACAGAGGATGAAGCACATGTACACATGTAAGCACCCTCTCACACACACGAATGAAAATCAAGACTAATATTTGAAATGACATTTTGAGAGTAAAGGAGAGTACAAAACCTTCATCTATCCAATCTATCTAATGACAGCTGCTTATTGGAAGAAATATTTTTTCAATCTGAATGCTTCTTAGATTGGAACTTTTTTTCCTGTATAAAAGTAACCCAGAGCCAGAAGCTTACACTGGCTGCTTACACTCTTACCTAGTGCCAGTTCTCTTGATACACAAAGTTTCGTAGAATTCTTGTTTTCTGTGTGTGTGTGTGTGCCTGTCTCTGACCTGCTGTCCCAGTAGAAATCCCATCCCATGACCTATCTTGATGGTTCTTTTGCTCATCTCTCCTTTTGAACATGAGCGGGACAGTGGCAGTGGTGACAAGTGGAAACAGACATCTTTCTTCTACTTCTTTTGTACACTTCATAATCAGTCTATATGAAACTTGGAAGGAAGGGGACAGTTACTTAACTGTTTCTTCCTGAGTCCTATATCCTGGCTTTCATATCTAACCTCCTCCATAGCTAATCTTCTATATCTAACCTTTCATCATACTATCCCTTCTTTTCTTCTCTCTGCAAGGATGCGCAAACTGGCTGGTGTCTGAGATGCCCACCACAGAGGGGCCAGGAGCCCAGACAGAGAGAAATCTTTCCAAGTTGACTCTAAGACACTGATTACACAACAAGCAGAAAGGACACAGAGAGGAATGGACTTCTTCTGACCTGTGCTTCCTTCTTGTTAGACAGTCTTCTGTCCCCTGCATTCATTTTTGTATATAGATTTTATTAAAGAAAATGAATGCCTCTCATACAAATGCAGTGAAAATGTAAGCATACTATCATATCAAAAGTCGGGGTGTATCAAATTTAAGGGGAATCATCTTTCCACCATGTTGTAAAGGTCCCTCATTCCACTAACCGTGTATAGACTCTTGGATAGAAGAAACTCTTGAGACACTAGTCTTGTCTTTATAATATTCAAATGAGACAACTGGGGCATGAAGATCTTGATGAATACTTTCCAGAAAAGGTCCAACGGGGCAGAGCTAGGATTAAAACCCAGTATCTTGCTCCTTAGCCCAGTTTCTAGCCTCAGGTACTGCTTCTCTGCAAATTTTAGAGCGACACAGATTGCTCCTTTGTAGCTGTCCCAAAGAGAAATTTTAGTTTTAGGAAATTTTGAATTTTACATGTATCTTTTGGATTTGGGAGCACTTGTTATCATCTGTTTCTGTTGTCCATCATGATGAGCAGGCTTCTTCTAAGTAATGAGTAACTTGTACAAGACTCAGACCTATTCTTATTATTCTTTCTTTTTTGAAACAGGACTTGCTATGTAGTTCAGGATGTCCTTGAACTCACAGCGATCCTCTTAGCTCAGCCTCCCAAATTCTGGGATTACAGGAGTGGATAAACACACCCGGCTTCAGATCTCTTCTTTCAAAAATGTGCTGTAATAAAATAATGACACAGCTCTTGGTGCTGGAGTCTCAGAACTCTGGTTCAAATTCAAACCACATGCATTTGATAATCAGGTTATTTTTGGTATGTTCCCTAACATCTTGCAGCATCCATTTTCTCATCTTCAAAATGCTGACATAATAGCATATTGCCATAGGTTTGTTGTGATGATGAAGTGATGTAAGGTTTATGCAATTTATCAGTAGAGTGTTAACCTCATAGTAAATACTCAGATTGGCTTTTAGTGTAATATGTGTATGCACACTTGTGTGTATGCTGGATGTATTTAAATACATGTGTTTCTCTTACATGAACAACTTTGACCTTTCCTCCTGTGATGCCAGGTTAGAACTGATTGTGAAGGATGACAGTTTATTCTTCAAGGCATAATTTACACATAAATATAAGACAATGAGAAACAATGAAAAGGGATGTGGTGGGGCTGGGGATTTAGCTCAGCGTCACAGCACCTGCCTGACTAGCGCAAGGTCAAGAATGAGTTCACTTCCCAGTACTGGAAAAAAAACAAAAAAAAAAAAAAAAAAGGAGAAAAAAGAAAATGGATGTGGTATTTAATTGAGTCATTTCAGAGATACTTCTTTAGCATTTTGATGAGAAATATACGCATATAGATATTAATAGTTATTATATAAAAACCAAAAAACTCATTAGCTAAATGAAGAAAGTCACAACTTACACAGCTTTAAATTTTTTAAATTTTCATCCCTAATTTGTATGAGTTTTAACTCACTGAAGGATATTACGATTTTTTAAAATGGGATATTTGACCAGAAACCATTTTTATATATTGTGGATGTAGACTGCCACTTGGGGTAAAATTTTTCTATTCTTTTTTGTTTTTGTTTTTGTGGGTTTTTTGTTGTTGTTGTTTTGGTACCGGGAATCAAACTCATGACCTCAGGCTTGCCAGGAATTTTTCTATTCTTATTCCAATTACATGACCACAGTTCAGAATTGTTTTGGAGAATTCTTCTTGGAATCATTTTACATCTTGGAGCAAACAAGGCTTAGTCCTTGCAAATGTTTTGTTTTGTTTTATTTTTACCAAAGCTGAATAAATGTCATCCTGACAACTACATTATTTCCTTTTTTATTTTTAATTGTGATAAAATCTAATGTGAATTTACCACCTAAACCATTTTATGTGTGTAACTCAGTAATACTATATTCACAGGGCTGTGCAACGAATCTAGAATTATTTCCTGCCTCAAAAATGAAACTCTTAAACTCATTAAACAGCAGTTCCCCACTTTTCCTAACTCCTCGCTCCTAGGAACCAGCATTCTACTCCTTGTCTTCACGAATTGGACTACTCCATGTGCTTTCTAAGTGGATTTGACTCTTGTGGATGAGTTATTTCGCTTAGAATTATATTCTCAAGGTACTTGTGCCTTTTATTTTTACTTTCATTATTTTTAAACTTGAGCAGTTCCTATTAATTTTATTTTGTAATGTAATTTTTTTATACTGTGGAAAAAACAGAACAAAATTTCATAACAAAGTAATAGAATAACAATAGCTAATATATTATGTATTTTAGAGTATGAAAGAGATACCTTTAGAGTAGTGACTGAGATTACAAGATATGGGCATTAGTAATTCTCCAAACCATATTAGTATCTGAGCACAAACCTTTCTTTTCAATGAACTAAGAGAAATTAGTGGTATGGCTATCTTTATATATTGTTACTTTTCTCTTCCTTTCTTTCCCCTTTCACTGGGAACTCATCTTATTAAAAAGCTTTGGGACAATAAAAGAAGTTGCCTATTCCCTTCAAAAGGTAGAGCAACCAGGTCATTGCAAGAAAAAGAAGAGAGTGAGTATCAAGGATCCTTACTGCACTGATCTGAAGTGACCCATGTCACATCCTTTCAGGATCATCTGGCCAGGTATAGGCACATGACACTATCCTCTCTGCATTAATTGCTAAGAAATGTAGGATATATAATTTGGGGAGCATTAATTCTCTAAGATATATTCAGTGACCTTCAGGTTTTTTTTTTTTTAATTAACTTATGGTGCTATAGATCAGACTCAGTACCTCCCATAAGTTAAGCAAATGCTTTACCTCTGAGCTATATCCTCAGCCCTGAATTTATACTTTACTAAACACAAAAATGACTAGATATATGTGAAAGATAGCAGTGAAATATGTGTTAATTTGTGTACAAAACTTACACATGAATTCATAAACTTGTTGAAATAGTTTAATGGAACATCAGAATTTTATGGCTAAGTTCATAGTGTCCATAATTAGTCAAATAATATTTTAATGTTATAATAGCTACAAAGAATGAAAAACATGAAGCTTAAGGCTATTTAATTTATGGATATACTTACCACTACACACAGCTGATGAAATGTATTCATTGTTTTAAAAGAAATTTCCAGAGAATACAAATAGACATATTTTCCTATAGCCAATCACTGGCAATCTTAATTTTAATTACTTTGATGAGGGATTTTAGAATTATTCCTTACTGTGCACTCTTGTTTGTCTCTATGTGCAATAAATTAGGTTTGCCACTTTGATTTAAATTTTCTGAGTTGGTAAGTTGTTTTGATTAATTGATCATGCCTTAAAGTTGTTTTTAATTAAAGATAACTTTTCATGTTGGTGAATGCTTACAGCTAAAACTGACTTAGTCTCTGTTAAAAAGTGCATGCCATATTGAGAAGACTGTGAATAAATACTTTATAGCTATGTCTGAGTGTCCATAATAATTACATAAAGATTCTGCCTGCATTATACTGAAACACTGGATTAAAAATTCTTAAATCCATGAAGCTAGTTGTTTAGCATCAACTAGCTAGACAAAGGAAAATATTGTTTTATGAGTCCAACCTACTAAGAATTCCATAAAAATACTATATATATGTATATGCAGTAATAGCACATAACAGTACTGCCTTTGCTTTATTAAAGTGACTAATTTTAGCATCTAACATAGTTTCTGGTGGCCTTGTCTAACACATTTGAGAAAAATAGATATTAGTTTGCACCTTGCTGTGAACTGACTTAGGAAGCCTTAATGTACTTTTCCAAAACAGAGCCAATATTCAGTTACTTCCAAAATAGATTTTGGCAATAACTGAAATGAATTTGAAATTATGTTTTTACAATGAGCATCAGGACCATCTGGAATTATCTGGCGTTCTTATGCACGTATTCTGAACATAATTAAAATCATACATACTCTTTAATTAACATTAGATCAAAGCTTCATAAAGTTATAATCCAGAGTTATGATTTATAAGTTTTTTGTATTAAAATCTGAGAATGAATATCTATAATAGATGAAACTGGTTCATGACTATTCCCAAGGCATTTGTATAGAGGTAAATATGTCTAGAAGATTCCTCAACAGAAAGGATCTAGATTTCCTCTATAAAACTAGAGGGAATAAATAGTAAAGTCATAGTTCTGGCCATATAGATGTGGATGAAAAAAAGAATTTAGTTCTATTTTGTGTCCCTCAGTGGTTTTAGTTGCTCTGTGAAAGCTCTGTAGCTGACAGATTATTGTCAAAATGCCTTCTTCCCCAACTCAAGCCACACATTTTGACTCCTGGAAGATTAGTTTTTATCTTGTCTTCAGTTGTACTAGATCATGCTCATTTAATCACTTTTATCATGAAAAAGCACCCACGGTAAGACGACATTCTAAAGTTCACAAAGAAGCAGGAATGGAAAAGAATGTTAAAATGCTTACCCAGGAACATCTTACTTGAGTTACAGTGCATGCAAAGATCCTGCATCACTTTTATCAAAGCATTTTAAATTCTTTGGTAGTGTTTCTCCTTAGGGATATGCTGTTTCTCTAACACACCTATCTTTGCTAGAGGGAAATATGAATTAATTTTTTGCCTGTTCTATGTATGGTCCTACTTTCATTTATATGAAGTGCATTCTATAAATCCTACAGGTTTGTTTTGGATTGCACATAGAAATACACTGAGAAGGAAAGGAAGTGATTGCTAAGCTAGATTTCAATAATAGAGTAATCAGAGACTTTTGTAGAGTTCATTTTATTCCTTATTTATGATTTATAGTTGTTTTTTAACTGCTTGCAAGACAAATGAAGGAAAATAGGAAAGAAAATTATGAAAATATACATAAATATTTATACAAATGTATTTTTTCTCCTGTTAACAGTGCTTTTTTTCCTAAAACCATCTTTATTGGAGAATATTTTTCAGAGGAAGTCTTTCAGTTTTTTCCTTTTGTTTTTACTCATTTTTTCAAATTACTAGCAAAAGTTTTATTCTTCCTAAAGAAATTGTACTTGCTGCAACTTTATCATGCTCTAAGTTGAAAAGCATGATAATGTGATAATGATGCTGTTACTACTGTTTCCAAAAAAGCTCAGAGACAGCAAAGAAGTGAACAATCAGACCACAGTTACAGTCTTGTGTGGTACCTAATCTGAAGCATAGAGACTTGCCTAGATGTAGAACTTGTATCACTGTTCTCAAAAGTCTGCCTGTGTCGTGGATATGTGTGTGAGTGGTGTGTGTGTGTGTGTTTGTGTGTGTGTGTGTGTGTGTGTGTGAGAGAGAGAGAGAGATCTATCTATTCTTATTCTTTAGCCACCTCAATAGATATATTGATATTTTGCTCACATAATGTATTAAAAAGGAAAAATTCAAGCAGCCACAAATATTAAATAACTATTGTCACCAAGGTATATTAATTTTACTGGATTAACTATTGGATTAATGTTGTTATTAGGAATGAGATTTGGAAAATCTGAGGGCTTGCTAAACCAAAGCATCCCTCTGAATGGTCTTAATGTATATAGTATCAAAAGCATATTAATGAGACTGTCATCCTAGGTATTAGCAAGTAATGGTGAAGCTGGTAGCATGGTTAGGCCCTGGAATCAGAGCACCTAGCTTTAGATCACAGCTCTACACCATCTAGTTGTACGGTCCTAAATAAGTTCCTTTGTCTACCCAGGACTCAGTTACTGCTTTTCTAAAATCTGAGTATTGACAGTACCTACTTATTTTTGTTGTTGGAATTAAATATGCTAAGCCTGTGAACTATAAAATGTGTTAAAGGTCTTAGCACAATGCCAAGCACTTAGTACTCAGTAAAATTAGTGAGCATCATTAAACAAACTCTCACTAAAAATTTTACAGCTGACTGACATGTCATCAGTGAATATTAGTTAGGCAGGCAGTAATCATGTCCAGGAGAAGAGTGGTTCCCTATGCATTGAAGCCACATTTTTTGCATGATGTGATTTGGAGATGCTAACAAATAAATGAACAAACAGACTTTCTTAGTAATTAAGGGATGGATCTCTACTGACTCATTAAAACGAAGTAAAGCACTATATGACTGACAGAAGGAAATACAATGGACACAGGTTAGAAATGTTTAACAATTTCTGCTTTTCAGTGGAAGAAATATATTACTTAATTTAAGACAGAGACAGCTTTTTTAATGCAAACTCTCTGATTAGGAGAAGGGTTGGAGAGATCTTTGTGATTGGACTCAAAAGTTAGATACCACTCAGTTTAGAAGCAAGAACGCAGAGCGAACACAGACTTTTCCCCAGTTTTTGTTTTGTAACAGAAAATTAAAAGATACCAGAAATATTTAAAAAGATATTTAACATTTTTTGTTACACATATATAATGCATAATGCTTGGGTATTCTTTGTTTATCATGTGGGTTTTGGCATTAATGATATATTTAACATACACCAATTTTCAGAAAAGTATGATGTGAGAGTCAATACTTCAGTGATTGCAGCAGCAGCAGCAGCAATAAAAACAGCCCTTACTATATAGTAAGTTCATATTCCTAAGAATGTAGGAATGTCAATAGCTGTTGAGTTTTGCAATACAGCTAAAAATTATCCTGTTCTTTTTAATAACTAACATCATATCTAGATTTCACCATGGCAAATACTTAAAGATAGAGAAATCCTATTTTCTAAGGTAAAGGCATAATTAAGGTTGCAGGAGTAGTAGCTGAACAAATGTGGAGGTTATGGTTATAGAATAGAGTGTAACTGCCATAAATCTTGACAATAAATAAATAATTTCTAAGAAAAGCTCAAAAAGAAGGGAAAGGAAGTATAGACAAGTAGATAAAATGAAATCATAAAGGTAAAAATCAATACATTCATTTCTCATGTAACCTTCACACAAGGAAAGAATTTCTTAGAATGACTCAGAATGACTCAGACAATTCATTAGAGAAATGATGAATACATTTACCTCAATAAAATTTTTAAAACTCATGGGAAATAATGCTATAAACACAGAAAATAGACAAAGGCTATGTTATGAAAATATTTGCAATTCATATTATAGATAAAAATTATTTTTTCTATATAGAAGAATGCTAGCATACTACTAATGCAAAGATCTGATGGTTTAATAGGAAAATGGGAAAAGATAAAGTATAAACAGTTCACAGTGGAAGATATCCTGAGGGCTCTTAACATGTAAATAGTTGTACTACCCACTCATGATAATATAAATTCAGTTTAAAACGGCATTGAGACACCATTTCTTCGTATGGTAAACATCAAAAAGATTGACAACATGTCACACTGACAAATGTGTTGATCAACAGTATAAGTGGTGCATTTTATAGTATGGGCAATTTAGCGATATATAAAAAAGATAAAAGTATACATGTCCTTTGAGCTAACAATTCCAGTTTTAAAAATTTCACAGTACAAATCCAACATGTGAAATGACATATTTATTGTAGCATGATTTGTAATAAGAACAGGTTAAAAGTACTGAAAGATTCACAGTGAAAGAAATATAATATAGAAACAAACAGCAGAAGAGGGAAAAGTGAAATAGAAGATTTTGTTTTTGTGGAAAGATTTTCAAGACATAGTATCTTAATCTGTTCAGGCTGCTATAATAAAGTACCATAAACTGGGCAATGTTTACAACTGTCTGATTACACATCTGGTGAGGCCCAGGTCCGGGTTCATCATGCCTTCTTTCTGGGTCCTCATTTGATAGATGGCATAGAGATTTTTCTTAGCCTCTACTGTAATGGCTCCAATCCTATTCATGAGAGTTTGCCCCTTTATAGCAGCTAGAGTAGAGTTTCAGCTTGATTGCCTTTAGGATGCATCCCTGTGAGCTCCAAGTGGAGCTCACTTCTTGGGGTGTCTAGATGGGTCCTGGAGGCATGACCTTGAGGATCTATGTCTGGTGTCACCCCTTCTACTCTGTGGCTCTTCCCCTGCTCTGCTTCCAGGCTGTCATGAATTAAGTAGCTTTGTTCTGCCATGATATCTCTGCCTTAAAACCAGCAGATCATTAAATGAAACTGAGAAAATTAAATCTACCACCTTTTAAGTTGTCCTTGGTGGATATTGTGTCTTAGCAAAGAGAAAGCTGCCAAATTCAGAAATAAATAATCCGATCATCTTCTGAGGGCCTTCTCTTCATACATTCACCTTGGGAACAGGGGGCAGCATGCAAACATGTGAATTCTGGAGGGACAGAAACACCCAGACCACAGCATATCATAAGTGAAAAAGAAACAAGCAGCAAAGTGAACGCTAGCATTTGAAGGAAAATGTAAAAAAGATTTCTTATTTATGTATTAAATATTTCTAGATGCACACCTAAAAGTATTACACAGTAATTTACTCTGAGGGAGAATTGGAAACAGGGTTAAAGGCGGAACAACATTTTATTTCACATTGTTTTGTACATTTTTAAATGTTATACCACTATGTGTCTTGATCTGCTTTCTGTTGCTATTAGAGAGTATCAGAGATGGAGTTGTTTATAAACAAAAGAGTGTCAGTTTGGCCTGTGGTTCTGGTGTCTGGGGTTTCTAAAGTCAGTAGCTGCATCTGCTTGAAATTGTGGCAAAAAGCAGAGGGTTAACAGACACTCATGGAAGGGAGGGAAGAGACCAAACTCCTTCAGGAGCCAAACTGTTCCCTCAAGAAAGGCATTGAACCACTTGTGAAGAATTCACCTTCTGACCCAAACATCTCCCACTAGGCCGCACCTTCCAACTGTAATCAAATCCCAATATGAATTTCAGAGAGGAAAAGCCATAGTCATACTTATTATGACTAAAATAAAGTTAAATTAAATTAAGTCAAGGTATGTCTTCCATGAACTTAAAGAAAACAGTTCATTGGAGTCGCTTGGGTACAGTAGGTAGGAGAGAAAATGAGGGAAGGGTAAAACATTGGAAAAAATGTGTAATATAAAAACAGGCATTTTTAATAAGTTTTTCTTGCTTTGAGTTATAGGTGAGTGTGATAGGGTAAAGAATTTTAATATAGGTATTGAATAAAGAGAGATAACAAGTATAGCTTAGTGGTAAAATATTAATCTCAGATGTCATTGGGAAGGATGTAACATCTAGGATGTGAATTTTTTGAAATCTGAGAAGTTATTTACCAAAAACGAAGACAATGAATTTTAATCTTCTGTTTTTGGGAAGAATTATATAAAATGACTTGCTACCTGTTAAGGTCATTCCTACTTGGTACCAATGATAACATTTTATCTATTTCTGTAATAAAGAGGGAGGATGACTGTTAAGTAGATTGAGCAAGGTGTGTAACCATGGAGTGCATAATGCAACAAGGCCATCCTAGTGGGCTGGCCGCAGAGTGTGCTGCACACACTGGCTACCCTGCTACTTTCACGTTCCGTCAGATCCATCGGCCTGTTTGTCGAGGGCGCGAGGAGTGAGGGAGCGACAAAGGACATTACCTCGGGCTAGCCTTCCCAACAAAATGAAAAATAATTATTACATGACAAAGAGAGACAGATATAAGTTGTGAAATGTTTATATTTCAAGATTAATAATTACGTAGATATTACTTTGCTTCCATTCTGCTCTTAAAGCTCATGTATAACTTTCAGGGAGATTTATCATGCTTTTTACATCTACCTCTGACCATCCACTCACACCCAGCCCAAACCACGATCACCCATGCCCAGATGTCTTCTCTGTCCCTCACCCTCCTTGTTTGGATGTACAGTCCTTTCTACTCCCGTCATGTAGAAATCATTCCACCGTCTCACCTTCTGCTTTCATTATAGCACGTATTTTCACTGCCCTCGCTGGTGAGCTCTCCCTCTTCCTCTCTACGTCTACTTTCAGGTCACTCACATGATGACTGATGACACAGATAACTGGGTAGAAGTATTGTATTTAGCCTTAGCAGATAAGTAAGCAGAAATCCTAGAATCTAGCACAGTGCCTGCCAATTGGGCACAATCAATAAATATTTGAAAGAATGGATCATAAAACTTCAAGAGGAACAGTTTTTGGTTTAATTTAATATAAGACAGCAGTGTTAACAGAGCTATCCAACACAGAATCAAACTTTTCTTTCAAAATGAGAAAGATTTTATTCTGTTTTTTTTGAGATACGGTTTCATTGTGTAGTGCAGACTGGCCTTGAGCTCATGGCAGTCCTCCAGCCTCAGCCTCCTAAGTGCTGAGATTACAAGCATGTGCACCACACCTGGCAAAATTTTCATTCTGGACAACTAATTCTTAGGTTATTATTGTAGGGATTTCTTCACTGGATAGGCAGTTGGTCTGAGATATGCCTATATATATATTTTTCCAAATCTTAAATCAGATCTTTTTCTCAATCTTAATTGTTGGGTTCCTCACCTATTTATCATTTAAATTGAATCTTCAGTGTATACTGTTTGTGAAGAAGCTGTCTTGCTTATAGTAAAGTGACTTGCTTTTTATGTTAGATATCAGTTCTCTATCAACATGTGCTTATTTTTTTATTTTAAAAAAGTCAACCAGCTGAAGTACTCACCCAGCTTTTGCTGGAGGGGGGTTACTGAGATACCTGGGGCAAAGAGCCATGGCAGCCAAAGGCTTCCAGCAGTGCAAGGATAGCCAAAGACAACGTGCTCAGCTTTCAAAAAAATGGAGGGCGTCTGTTTTCAGACATGCTCTAGAGAGAGGCTCCCAGGAACTAATGCTGGAAGAACAAAAAACCCTGAGAATGAGGATTTGCTCTAAAAGAGTTTTGCTTCAGGAGAAGAGTGTTCCCAAGAAAAGGAGTATGGCTGTTTGAAACTTGCAAAAAGCTGATCTCATAGCTCTTAGCAAAATAGTGAGCAGTAAAGAAATAATAACTTGAAACCAAGGGAGAGTAGTGGATCAAAGTAAACCAACTGCATGTCTAGGAAAAGAAATGGCTGGTTCTTGAACTTAGCTTTTGCCTGCATTTCCTTTGTTTTATAACTTGCATTTTTCTATTATTTATGGTTGATAAATGTGCTTTAATTCTGTAAGCCCATTTTGTTTGTTTTCTCAACAGCATTAATACTTAATTCTAGGAACATTTATGACTGTCACAGAGCCTGCTCTATGCAAGTTGCTGCAACTTTAAAGTGAGTTGCAAGGCCCCTTTCATATGGGCCTGGAAGTTTAGTGGGTAGCCGGGCAGCTCGTAGGAGTAGCAGGGAGTAGTTAAAAGCACAGACACTGGAATATGATAAATAGGGATCTACATTTTGATTCAATCACCTATAATCAGTAAGTTCTAAGGTAAGTAATATAAATTACAATCTTCAGTTCCCTTATCTGTAAAATGTGAGTTTGTCTCATGACTACCTTATAGATTAAATGAGATTAAATATGTATATGTACAAAGCAAAAAAAAAATTCACACATTTTCACAAGTGTTAAAGACAAATGTTTCAAACATTACTACCATTCTACGACAATTACACTAGAAAAAAATATCATGATGTCATTTACATATACTGCAACTGATGTCATTTCAAATAAGATTGGAAAAAATACTGGGAAAATGTTTCTGACCCACATCTTGAAGAATTAACTCAATTTGTCTGAGGCAAAGAGGATGAAGGTATTTCTAGCCGAAAACATGAGAAGGAAGTTTGGCTGTTAGGTCAGATAGTTGCTTAATCCTAACAAGGTGTTGCTACATTTTGGCATTGATGATGGGTAACGGAGAGTGAGATGTGGTGACTCCATACATATACATTTGATCAAAAGAAATAGTTACAGAAGCCCTGTGATATCATTGGTCAATTAAATCATGCCCAAAACTGATATGGTCCTTGATTTGGATGGATTTGGCCTCACTGAACGGAGTCAACTTCGGTCCTTAGTTGGAGAGGGTCTAGGCCACATTATGTAGTTGCAAAGTGTAAGCTATCATATTATTCTCAGATTGATGTTTATAGCTAAGAAACAATAGCATTTGGATTTCCTGCTCCTCTATCATTTTTCTCTTTTCAATTTACATTTTATCAAATTATTGTGTAATGTCTACATTAGTTAGATTAGTGAGGATTCCCCAGAGCAATGGAGCCAATAGAGTGAAATAGAGAGAGACGTATTTCAAGGAATTGTCTCTTGTGACTGTGGTAGCACAGCTGTAGCATAGATTGGCCGGCTGGAAATGTATGAAAGGGATGTGATAGTGTTAATCTGAGGGCATTCTGGAGACAATATTCTTCATTAGGGGAGTTTAGTCATTCAAGGGCTTCGACTGACTAGATGAGGTGCATTCCTGTTATGGAGGATAATGTGCTTTGTTAAAAATACACTGACTCAAATGCTAACTCTATCTAAAAATAGCACCTTCATAGCAACATTTGCACTGGTGTTTGAGGCGTTTGACTTAAGAACTGGGTATCATAGCCTAATAATTATGTTGACACATGAAATTCACCATGGTGATGCCTGTGACCTCCATATATTTACCACCTGCTCCTTGCTTAGCCTTTAACATTTCTAACCCATTGGTGACCTTAAACACCACATTGTCGAAGGGCATCAGTGCTTTCTTTATTATGAGTTCCAGCAATGTTTTAACTACCCTGGACCTTTTGGTAATCTTTGGCTTATACTTGGCCTCTTCTGCTCTCGAGGAACTATTTCTAGGCAATGTCAGATTTCTAGGCAATGTCAGATTTTCTGTCCTCCTACATGTGTAAACAACTGTAATATGCCCCACAGGCTTTTTTTTTTTAGTTTTGATTTTTCCTTTTTTAATTTTCATTCTTGGAGAATCCATGTACAGCATTTTACTACTTTCAACTGACACCTTTTTTTCTGTCCCTTCTAAAGTTTCTTCTGTCTTGACTTTTAATTTAGGAGTTGTCTTTGTGCTATTATATATCTTTAGCTATTACTAATAAAATTGTGTGGGTTATTCAAATTGCTTCAGGCAGTCTGCCCTATATCTTAAAATCTTTTAAACTAATCCACTGTAAACCACTTTGATTATGTATGTCTTCTGATCCAAAATCACAGTCACTGCTATTGAGCCTATACTGCTATATCTGTCTCTCAAGGACTTTTTAATTTTATTTTAAAGAGAGTAGTACATGAGAAACAAACAAACAAAAAATAGAACAGTAGCAGCATACCACTATCACAAACATAAAAAAAATCTAAGCAAGAACATTCAAAGTGATACAGGGTCTCAAGACAAAATAATACGAATCAATGGTGGTTGTTACAAAACATATGTCTATCCTCAACTACATTGCTCAGATTTCCAGATGTAAGAATGAAAGATTGTTCAAACCATTGAAGAGAATAAGAAAATAATTCTTCGATAAAATATTAGAGATAATACAGAGTTCCACTAGACAAGATGGTAGGAGTTCACCATTGTAATTCCATTGCATATTGTTACCTTCAAATCAGTTGTTCAGACCACCAGACACAAGCATGCAAAATCGATCAGAACATAAAAAATTGTAAGCATTAACTGTTCAATACACCATCAGACATTTTATAATTTCACTAAATACCTGCTTTTTATCTTTTTGCTTTACAACACATTTGGTTAGCTAAATTCACCCACTGCTATCAAGTGGTTCCATTCAGTCCAATTAGGTTATCAGTTTATTCTGGGCACTATGTGGTATGACTTGAACATTTTCTCCAAGACTCAGGCTAAAATTTAATTGCTCTGCCCCAATAAAGCCCTCACCAGGCATGGGTCTCAGATCATGGACTACCTAGGATTTAGAACCAGGTGTCAAATAAGCAAAATTTATAATCCACCCAGTGTGTAGTTATTTGTTACAGCAGCAAAGAAGATACTAAGACACTGGAAATACAAAAAGAAACAAAACACGGTGCCTTTCTGTCAGATAGACAGTCCAGTAGCTCATCAGTGCCAGATTCATAGGAGAAAGGTAGAGAGTTTGCCTGCACACAACTCGTGCAGATATGATTTAGTCTGTCACTAAGTATTTCAATAATTACAAAGGCCAGGTTTAGAGCAAGTGACTTTTTTGATGTGAAGGGACAGTAAAGGGTAACATGAAAGTCAACAGGAGTCAGGGATCAATGCATGACTGTATAAATAAACCTTAGCTTCTCTCATACACAATCCTGGTTTTCACTGGTCCTGTACTATTTTAATAGGTTAAAGAGAGTGAGGCTTGCAATGACTCTCGAGGGATTAGGCTAAACTGCAGGGGTGACAGTTTATGAATAGCTATTCAAAATTCTGTTGCTCTGTATACACAATGACACTCAAGTCAGAGAAATCCCTGCTCTTTTTCATCTGTCTCAGCAAGGATTCCCTCCTTCAGAAGCCTTTACTTTTTCTACTAAGTATTTAAATTTGATCTGTCCTTTAAGGCTCAGTTCAACAATTACTGCTTCCATGAAACAAGTTTGTTTATTGCCTGATTAGTCTGGCTCCCATTGATTTTTTCCTATAACTATACATTTTATTTAATATTCAGTGATTTTCCAATGTTATCATTTGCAATTGTTCTATGTGTGTCAGTCTTATTTGTTTTATCTATGTGCTAAGTACCTGTAAGACAGGAACTGTGTTTTATATTTATTCTTAGTCACTAACATTGTGAGCACAGTGGTCAATAGGCAGACAACAAATATTTTTTAGTTGACCAATTGTCTTTTGGTGTTAAACAGTGGTGCAAGTACAGCACCAACACTTATTACATAACTAATATATGCCAGGCTCACAGCTACTATTACATTATGCATGTTGATTGATTCAATAATCCTAAAACAGAGGGAGAGAGATTGTCATATTCCCATTTTCAGATGAGGAAGCAGGAACTTCCTTAGTCTAAGTGAATTGGCCAGTGTTGTCATAATTTGTCATTGTCTGATCCAAGATTTGAACTTAAGTCTGTTTGAATTTAAAGCTTGTGTGCTCCCAATTCTATCCCGTTGCTTCGTTGCTACACACACTCCCATGGTGGATGCTGGGATGTAATGTTTCGTTTCTTCTGCAGGACCACTGCCCTCATTTTCCCATAAGTATTGGTGCTTTAGAGTGCTGGGTGTGTCTCTTTCTGGGACTTGCTCTCAGCTGAAGAAAGAATCCTCACTTAAGGAGCTGACCCTTTTGCAGGGCAGTCCACGTTCAGAGGCTGGCCCAAGTAGGAGCATGAAGGGCCGGCTTCTTGTGCCATTTTGAGTTTACTTTGAGTAGCATCTCAGCTCCAGGGACCTTGATAATATCGCTAGGGCCAAAGCTGCATTGCAATTCATTCTTTCTCCTCTACCCAGTCCTGCTTTCTATATTATAACACCTTCCAAGTTTGTCTCAAGAACTCCCCTTCCTAAACTTCTTCCCTTCAAATCTCTGCTCCAGAATCTGCTCCCTAGGGAGCTGACCTTCAACCTTAGTATGTGCAACAGTTACGAGAATATGATGTGCTCCTGGGTGTGAATCTTAAAGCCAACTAGCATTCTTTCAGAGAAGTTTCTGCTAGCTAAATCTTGATGTCTCTGTTACTGCATTGCTTCTCCCTTCACCAGCAAAAGAGATTTTTACCATGCACATGGTAGCATAGACTTTGTTGTCTCCCATAAATTAACTCCCTTAAACTGCTATACATTGTGTAACTATTACACATAACAATATTTGGGAGCACAGTATCTTAGAAATGGAAGTATGATTCTGGACTAAGTCAGGTGAGATGGTACAGAATATTGGAGGAAAATGAATTTGATTCATTGCAGATATATTTGCATTGCTCTGCATACATTTACAGTGGTCATGTTCCAATTCTGATGATGTTTAATTAAAAGCAGATTCCTTATTTTTTAGTTATATTTTGGCACTTGATTAAATTGTGATTTTTGCCTCCTACATGTGCAAGTTATAGACAATATCTATCAATGTCCCTGTGCATAGAACATCTCTTTGATTTCAGTTCTTGCATGTTTTGTTATATCAGAATGTCAAGAAGACTCAGTCTAACAGAACGCTGTTCTTGAATTTAGAATACTTCCATGCCTATACAGTTACTGTTTGGAGTAATGTTTGAATAGTCCTGAAAACAGAAGAGTCAGGTTTTGGTTGGTGGTCGCTGCATAGATCACATTCTACAAAAGAAGTTAGATGATGACTAGTAGTGCCCCAGAATTTGAAAACAAGGCCAACATTGAAATGTGAAATGAGAAATCTTTTAGGGAGTGAAGCACCCTTTGATGAGACACAAGTTTTATCTTGTGAACATGTGGGACAAGGAAAATATTAATACAATTAGAAGTCAAAAATAACCTTCCACATTTACGAACTCAACTTCTGGGTAATTAAAATACCCAGTGAAGGTAGACAGCTAAGAGGGCAAGAGAGAAAACCTAAGTGTATGTAAAACTGCCAGTCTTATTTCTCTTATTGTGTCCTGCATGCAGTCAAATGGAACTGAATAAAACAACAAAAGATTTACCTTTAAATGTTATTTGTGATTTAATCTGGGAGCTCCTGAAATTTCCTAGATTGTAATTTGATGATCTTTTGATCCCAGTGCTTTTGATTCCATTTTGCCAAGCCTTAGGGTTTTGTTTTCTGCCCTTTTCTTGCACTTTCCTCTTCTAGCTACCCTACAGTACGTGCTCACAGCTTTGTGGCTATCCCGTGACACTGGGTCTCCTGTCCTACAAGCCAGACTGAAATGCAGAACCATCCTGTCCCACATAGCATGACTGATAATCAGACTCAGTGTCAGTGAGGGGAAAATAATAGAGGGGCCTGTTGTGTACAATTCTATGCCAGACAACATAGGACAAAAGGTACCGATCTACATGGGCTATTGCTGGAAATGCACAAAACTCTAAAACTTTCTCTGTCTTGTTCAGAAGTCAGAAAAGAGCCCACACAAGCCCTGGGAAGCAGACAGGGGTGACAAGCATTAATAGTGCCATTATCTCAGGATAGTGCTAAGCTGATAAAATATTTGGCTGTGGCCAAGGCTTTTATTTCCCAGGGAAATATGGGTTTCAAATACCACAATCTATCACAGAATCTCAAGGGGACAGCACATTTTATAATGTATTAAATTCATGTAAACTGCCACTATGAAGACAAGAAATCTAATTTAGGAGAAAATATTCCAGCATAATAAGGAGGTTAAACTGAGGTGGCCACATTAGGGACACACGAGTTTTCTGGCTGACTATTTTCTTAATCAAAGAACATGTCACTGGGAAGGCCACCAAAAATGATATGGGATTCAGAGCTGTCAGTTATTAGAGGCACACAACAGGTAAATTAATATTTGGGGATAGGTTTCTAGTGTTGGGAGCTTGACAGCTTATGCAATGCCACTTTGGTGCTACAAATGAGGGGAGATCAAATTCTTTGTCATAGTCAACCAAATATCATTATTCTTCTGCCATCATGAGGAGGTTTAGGAATCTGCATTAACTCTTTTGAGTCACGAAGTGCCTCTTTAGACCATCTTTTGTTTTTTTTTTTTTTTAGTGATTGACAGTTAGTGGGAGAGTTGGCAGAAAAAGCCACTGGCCTATAGTTTCTGTGTTATATAATGAGGGTTCTGTACTGAAAGTGGACACATGGCCTGTTTATTACAGCCCTCCTTTCCTTCCCTCTGCCTAGAAAGGAAAGACACTTCCTGTGTTCTATGAATACAGCATTTCTTGCCAGCCATAGAACAGGAGTCAGACTCATTTGTAGTACATTAACTGTGACTAACTAAGTAACAATAGTAAGAAATTTGTGGTCTCCTTTGATAACACACTATAGTTTGAGAATAACCAAGCTCTGTGAGAAAGATGGCAATATGCTGACGAGGAGAAAACAAAAACTTAGAGGTCAAGCAACCAGCTTAGTGTTAGGCAAAGTCGCGACTGGACTCCATTGCACACTGCCAACGTTACAACTAAGACTCCTCACTGGTAAAAGTGTCCCTCACGCTAACTGATTTCCTCTGTTAATTTCTTCCTTCCTAAATTTAAAAAGTATGACTAGGGATACACTCGTTTCACAAATGTCTTCTGGCTATTTATATAAAATTTAAACAGATTTGAGCAAGTCCTGCATCCTCCTCCTCCTCTTCCGTTCTTTTTCCTCCAATTCTACCACCCTCCTCTTTCTTCTTTTAAAACTAAGGGAATAATCCATCCTTAGGATTTCCTTATCCACATTATGCTTGGCTCCCTGCACGATGTCTTTTAGAAGGTGTATAATCTTCATTCTTATCATTTAAAGTTTATTAACTTCTACAGTTTATTGAATCTCTTAGGCTGCTCTTATATAACATTCTTCAGGGCAGATACAAACGTGGTTGTTAGTTTTGCAATCAGCCAGAAAAAGAATAAGAGAAAAAAATTACACTTCTTATCTTTTAATATGAATGAGTGACATCTCTTACCAGAAGTATCAGAAGCCCTACAGGGTACATAATCAGATTACACCACAAAGGGGTTAGAATTCCCACATTAAGGTCTAGTTCCTTGAATTCTATCAGTCATCAGTTATGAAGGGACAATTTCCCACAAAGGCCTGTTTAGAAAATGAGCCCTTTCCGACTTCGAAGCTCAAGTTTAGACTACATTACCATCAAGGCCACTAATGATAAGATTTAATGGACACTTAAAAACATTCTCTTAGATAAAAGCCACTATAAATGTTTTCAGAAAATTCAAGGGAATTCAACCCTCGTGGTCTTTGTTGCTTTTAAATTGATAATCTCTGGAACAGTGAGAAAGTGTTCTATGACTACAGCCCTGTCAGGATCGCATTTTAAAGAAGAATAGGGACGTTTGGAAGACAATGGCAAGCTGGGAGCTTTACTGGTAAGACAGGGAAAAGAAAATGCTCTGATCTCTTCCAATTTAAGCTTTCAGGTGTGCTACCACCCACTTCCTCTACCTCAGCTTCAAGTTCTAGAAGATTAACCAAAGCTCAGGCAGGTAGCTATAACATAGATGGAGTTTTCTGGGCTGTTGCTATTCCTAGGGTCCCTGAGGAAGCATCTCACTGCGGCACCAGCAAAATCATTCTTAAGTTACACTGGTATTTGTTTGATTCTCAGCAGGTGAGGCAGTGAGGGCTTCCATAAGAAGAAGTTCAGAGAACATTCGTAAGCTTGAGAAGTTTGAATATACAATAAGCAGTATCTGTGCTGCTTGAAAACAAATATCAGATTGAGAAATGGTCTACAAAAAAAGGCCCAGCAAAGTGACCAAACTGAACACTATGGTGTAGTTGTATGCGCATAAGCTGTGTGCTCACTTAAAGGAAACACACACACACACACACACGTTGTCATTATCAAGCTTACAATTACTTATATTTCACTTGGTTTATGCCTGATGAGAGAATGCCCCCATGTGATTGTGTGCTGAGAACACTGCTCCCACAGCCCCTCCTGATGCCAGAATCTCAGCTTTACGACTGCTTCTTAGTAGTAAATATGCATAATTCTATGCAGCATGGCCCTTAAAGTACATGTAGAATACTGTGTCTGATATCCAGCTGGGAAAATAGTGACCTATTGTTTTAGTGAAAAAAAAAATCTGATGGAGCTAGACTTACTGAAAGAAGGTTTAATAATCACCACTTTCGCTAGGTGACTGAAGAGATTTTTCAAAGGTACTTTTGACTTTGGAAGCCAGATTTCATCTAATGTCTCACTCTACTCTGGTGGCACTTTCCCCCATATGACTCACAGTGACATGCAGAAATGGGTTATTAAATCAGGCACAAACAGATACCACTGAAAAATATTTAATTCATAAATCACATTAAACAGCCTTTTTTGCTTACATTCTATCAAAACAAATTTTAAAATGAGAAACCTAAAATGAGACTATCATCTTTGTACTTCAATTTTTTCTGGATTGATATCTACAGAGCTCATTTGCTTGACAGTAACTCCTCCACCCCAGCCATCTCTTTCTCTCTCTCTACTGCTGGAAAATATGTGCTGATTTTTCAAATTAATCCTCAAAATGTCATGACTCCTATAATAATTATGAATCAAAAAGCCAATTCTATGTGTATCTTAGAAGTCTTTCTTGCTGGTATCATAGAGTAAAATAAGTAGAAACCAACAATATAGAGTGCTGTGGATGGTGAGCTGTGTTCTTATTTGCAAAATTCTGCCGCAGAGTCGTCACTACAATAATCCTACTTCTAGCAGGCCAAATAGCTGTATGAGTTCATGCAGATACTGAAATGTTCACCAGAAAATGGACACTTTATAAACATTTCACTGTCATGTTTTAATCATACACAACAGATTTTAAAATATACACTTGTTTTTACATCACTTTTCACTAAATTGGAGAAGATCTTTAGGTGGTTTGGTCCGAGAGAGTGATCTCACTGTGACTTCAGTCTGGATACTTCCTTCTTTTGCAGTATCCAGGTTCTGCTCATTATCTTCCTCTCATCTCTGCTGTGTTCTTTATGCTTCCCAGGTTTGTGTTTAAACATCCCATTTTCATGTTCATATCATTATTGCTCTTGACTCATTTTTATACTTATTTTCAGTCACTGAATATTGACTTTATAAAGAAAGCATTTATTGTTTTGCTAAGAAGTTTTGTTTCCTCTAAATAAACCCCAAGCTTTAGTTCATCCCTACTATCTCAGGAATAGAAGGTCTGCTTACCTGATCCTTCTTGGTCTCCAATAAAACTTTATGCTCTTTGTTTCTGTGATCTTGGGCTTGGCCCCACTGTGGGGTTAGGAGGAGATGACACTGCATCCTGTTGACTAGAATAAAAACATCCCGATGGAGTCTGAACTGTGGAACTACAATGAAGCTCTTACAGGCTCTTCTAGTTTGCAAGAACCTAATTTAGCAAGCTCACAACCAATTAGTGTGTGCTGTTAGATCTACAAGAAATGGATGTACCAGAAAAAGTCAAGAAAAGGAATCTGTTATGCAAGTTAAGAATAATTATTAGGACTTGACTCTATTCATTGCCTAAATACCATTCTCTCTGGCCTTGTGCTTATATCAATAAGAAGGCCGAGTGTTTGACCCAGCTACTAGTATTATCTATAGTAAAGAAAATAATCCTTAAGAAAGGAAGCTCAGAAAATGGAAAATTTCTTTGCAGCTTTGTCATCTGCTGTACCAAGAAAGTGTTGGCTTTCTGGAATCTTTATTAAGAACCCAAAAGCTCTAAGGAATAGATTTCGCATGTTACCGTTTTTGGTAGCATTTAGGTCTCAGAAACATTTCCCAGCAGGGTTGTTCTGCCTACTCATTTCTCTCTTCTATTTCTAGGTGAAAGTGACATTAAAGATGTGCAAAAAGTCAGATTTCTTACTGGGCTTCCAATTGCTTTTTGACATCGAATGTGTTGGAACACCTTGAGAATGAAACCCTTCTTCTAACTCTAAATTTCCATTAGGTCCTGTTGTAGGGAAGGAAGATAGAATTTTCTCTTTGTGAAAGAAGGAACACTTTGACACACGATGGAATGAAATCTAGCTCAAATGTTGCAGCTATTCCAAGGTTATTCACAAATCTCATGAGAAGGAAGACAAAGGCCAAAAATCCAAACCTGAGACAAAAGCAACGCTAATGCCATCACCTGAAACTCACTTTGTGGTCAGCGGGAACTTTCTATTTTTCTCTGCACTTTGTGTGATATGGACCAGGAGGCAGCTTTGCTATAATCCTGGCATAGCAACAAATCTCATGTTTACTTTAGGAAGTTGAGCAATTACTTAGATCATGTTGTTTGTTACAGAAATATGTTCTTCCATGGCCTACTTTTTTGCCAGGTACTCATTTTCTTAATATCTCTGAGTTAACATTACTAGGAAAATCTGACATACATAATAAAATATGCATAAATATGTTCTTCTAGTTCCTAGAACATCTTACTTGAAAAAGATTGCTAGAAGGTAGTGTGCAGTTGAAATCTGTGCTGTTACCAATGTTTGCTAAGGATTTCAAAGGTAAAATATGCAGTATTAAGCAAGAAGCATTCACTTCAATATCCTCTGAACAGCCAAGTGTTGCAATGTAAATTTTGAATATTTTCACTATATTGAGGACACTCTTCTTAGAAGAACCATTCACTCACATTTCAGTATTAGCTGTCAGCACTCCACTTGCTATTCTAAGAACTAGAAAGAAACTGAACCTGTGGGGGTGAGAGAGCTGGGTGATAAATGTTTCCTCATTTCTAGCAACTATTGGATTTTTTTTCCTTGCTTGAAGAAGGAGAAAGCCGGCAAATCTCCAAGGCTGAGATTTGTAGGGTGAGATTTTTCTCACAACTCTACACCTAATTATCTGTGTGTACCATCAGCAGAGATTCTCAAGGTACTGCTTATTGAAACTGACCTGGTAGGCATCCCAGGTCTTAAGGATGAATGAATAAATAACTTTGCTGAACACTGCTGAATATGTGATAATGTAATTAGTATTCCTGCCAACGGAATTGAAAATGAGATGGTGCATCTCTAGGGACTTTTATACTTCTCTGTAAATAGTTTCTCTTGAAATACACGAGATACATATGAGCTAAGCAAAAAGGTTCACTCTAAATTAAAATGCTATTATGCTACAGATGATGTGAATGAAGGGCTTACTGAATTGTCACTTCCAAACTGACAAGGGAAAGCTGTCATTTACATTTTTTCCAAGTACACTGAACCCCAAAGGCATTTGGCTTCTTCAAAAAATCCCAAAAAACCCAACAGAACAAAAAGCCATTTGGGTTAGAAATAATCCACTAGAGGGATACAATGGTAACCCATTGCTAGCAACTCCATGACTATAAAAATAAACATTAACATTTATTTGATGCTAAATAGAAGGAAAAAGAACTGTTTGAGGTAAGGCACTTTGTTCAGAATTTCAGACTGAGGATTTTTAAAAAGCATGGTGTTTCAAAATCATAGGAAATAGCTGCCTCGATTTGTTTAAAACATTAAGGCATTTACCATATTGGCATCAAATCAAGTCAATCTAATCAATTTTCCCTTGGATACTTCAGTAACTTAGAATTTAAATGTTAATCAGTTCCATTCGGATTATTTACATACAGGTGCATAGGAAATAATCCAGTGGATGGCTGCCCAATATTTGCTAGCTAAAACTGCAAAGACGAGAATTATTTTTTTCTTCCTTCCAGAGTATTTGCAAAGCATGAGTGAACTTCCTTTAGGCTCAGCAGGACCTCCTCAGTCTGGCTGTGTTTCAACTCAAAACAATTTCCCCCTCAGAAACAAGTGCAGAGATGCCAGTTCATCTCTCACTAGATGCAAGAATAAAGATGTATGTCTCACAGCTAAGGAC
Organism: Chinchilla lanigera; assembly: GCF_000276665.1. Taxonomy (NCBI): domain Eukaryota; kingdom Metazoa; phylum Chordata; class Mammalia; order Rodentia; family Chinchillidae; genus Chinchilla; species Chinchilla lanigera. The sequence continues at coordinate 34,132,364 of NW_004955409.1, forward strand.
TCTCAAATCAAGAATATAGCTCAACCGCCACTGCTACCGAACCCAGTGCCTTTAATGGTGTCACTATTAACTAGAATAAACAAGAGTGCAGGACAACAGAATTGGAAAAGTTTGCCTAACATTGCCACTAACAAGGTCTCTGGCTTGCACCAGGCCACCAAATCTCTGTAATCATCAATATCTTCTTGTGTCAAGGAAAGCACTTTGAATTGATTTTTTTCTTCACTCGTTTAAATCTATTGAGTCTTGGCAATTTGCTTGTTACTATTGAAAGGTAGTAGAATGTATCTCCCCCAAACATACAATTTTGCCATAAGGATTATTTTGAGCTGAAGGCAAATGAAAATAAGCAAATATAAGAAATACCTCTCTGCTTTTCCCCTAGTTGCCTAAATGCTGGACAGAATCCAAACAGGTGTCCCTTTACCCTTTTCTATGAGGAAAGAGAGTTACTGGAGTTGGCTTTAGACCCTGTCAGCCTGGAGATGGCACCAGAGTAATCTACGTAACAAACTTGATTCGCTAGTTTTTACCTACTGTGAGTTTGCTGGATATTTATCTGCCCACAATTTGCTGCCCCAGAGGCTCAAAGTCCATTTTCTTTGTCCTGTCGCTTTACTAAAAATACACAATTCTTTACTAAAGATACACTCAAGCTGTAGTTCTGAGCCACCTCCTTGGGAAATAGTTCTTCCATGAGTAATGTGTCAGATGTATATGTTCAGCTTCTTTTTTTTTTTCTCATGTTAAAATGTTTGTTACTAGAGTCCAGGCTGAGAACTCTGAAAGTGTTACAGTGTGAATGTGGCCATTCTAAAATTCCTGTGCTGCTAATGCAAGTGTATTCATCGGTGGGGCGGCTAAGAGGCCGTGAGGGTGCCTCCCTGCTGAAGGAAACCAAAGCGCTTGTGAAAGAGTCTTTAAAAGAAATTGAAGAAGACATTAGAGAAGAGAAAAGACTTCTCTTCTCTCTTGTTCAAAATTGGTTAGGAAAAACTAATTTTGTTAAAGTGGCCATATTACCAAAAGCAACCTACAAATGTAATGTGCTCCTTTCCCTATTAAAATACAAACACCATTCTTCACAGAACTAAAAAAAAATCCTGGAATTCACAAGGCAGCACAAAAGACGCAAAATAGGTAAGCAGTCCTGAGCAAAAGGCACAGTGCTGAAATCATCACAATACCCTTCTTCCAGTTAAACTACAGAGCTACAAAACAACATGGTACTGGCACAGAAACAAAAGTGTCTACCCGAAGAACAGAACAGAAGACACAGAAACAAATGTAGATGCTTTCTGTCATCTGATCTTTGACAAAGATGCTAAAAGAATATGCTGGAGAAAAGACAATCTAACAAATGGAAAACTAGATATCCACATACAGAAGAATGAAGCCAACTCCCCATTCTCAGCCTGTATTAAAATTAAAGCAAAATAGATCAAAGACCTCAGTATAGGACTGCAAATTTTGAAACTGTTGGAAGAAAACATCAGAGAAACACTTGAATCCAAAGGCACAGGTTAAATAGGATCCAAATAACACAGGAAATAGTAGTAAAAATCAACAAATGCTATTACATGAACTTAAAAAGCTTCAACACAGCAAAGGAAACAATCTAAAGAGAAAATTTGCAGAACAGAAGAAACTCTTGCTAGGTACTCTTCATCTAAAGGATTAATATCTAGACTTATAACAACCTCAAAAGAATTACCTCCAAAAACACAAACAACCAAATCAGTAAATGCTAAAATGAAATTTCTCTGAAGAAGATATACAGAATGGCTAAAACACATATGGAAAAGTTTAGCATCATTACGCATCAGGAAAATGCAAGTTGAAACAGCATTGAGAAACCTAGCCAAGATGTCTATTATCAAGAGTGCAAAAACAATGACCAGTGGTGAGGATATAGGGCAAACCCTCTCACATTGCGGATGGGAATATAAACTAGTAAAAACATGATGGAAATCGGTATGGAGAATCCTCAAAAAGGTAAAAAAAAGAAATGCTATTTGATCTAGCTTTACTGCTACTTGGTATGTTCCTGCAAGCATTAAAGACAGCATACTACAGCAATACCTGCATCTTTCTGTTTACAGTAGCACAACGGCTAAGTTATGAGAACAGCAGAGAGGCCCCATCAACAGATAAAGAGATAAAGAATATATGGTGTTTATAAACAATGGGGCATTACTCAGCCATAAAGAAGAATGAAATTGTGTCATTAGTGAGAACGTGGATGGAACTGGAAACTATCATGTTAAGAGAAACCAGCCAGTCCTGAGGAATGCTCAATACTGCATGGTTTCTTTTATGTGAGCAATTTTTCAAAAAGAATGAACTAAAGGAGAGATGACTGGAAAGTAGAAAGGAGGAAGAGTATCAGATGTAGGAGGGGATAAAAGGAGAGGGAGGTTATGGGGATGAAAATAATCAAAATATATACATGTACAAAAATATAAAATAATATTTATAAAAAACCCCAAGCAAAAACACCAAAATAGAGGGTTTTTGGAGTGTTTGACAGTCCTGTCCTTTCCTTCTGCCTCATGAGTAAATGATTTGTCTGCAGGGAGCAACAGGAAAAGGCAGACAGCAACCTTCACCACACACTGAACTTGCCAGTACCTTGATCTTGAACTTCCTGTCCTCCAGAACTACAAATAAATGTCTGTTGTTTATAAATTACCCAGTCTCAGGTATTTTATGATAGCAGCACAAACAGACCAAGACAGAGGGTAAAGAAAAAATGATTTGCCCTCCCCAACAACATAATGGCTATGAGATTCCTGCTGGGGAATTATCTCATGGAGCCTGTGCCCTTGTGCATGGAAGAGGGTGTTCTATCTCTCTTGTTTTGACATAAGACAACTTTGATTTATTACCACTGATGCTGATGAAGAAGAAAAGATTATCACAGGTCAACGTGAATTACATCTTCTCAACTTACAAAGCTAGAGCCAACCATGCTTAATGAAGAGCTGAGTGTACATGTGAATAATTAATGAATTTATAAGGATTGGCCTATTTTCAGTATTTGCAACTTTTTGAAGCTAAATATTCTGTCTTTTCTTTGAAAGGGCATTTTATAAAAGCTTACATAATTGGGGATAGGCTGAGCAGTGACCATTTCATATATGTTAGCAAAACATTTCTGTGGAGAGTCATGCATTTTTGACCTTTTCAACTTCAGATAATATGATTTTTCTCCTCTTGGGTTAACACCCTTGCAGACCTGTAACTACCCTAAACCAACCTCCTTTTGTTGACCCAGAAACTGTGCTACTTTCTACACAAATATTTCTCCAATAGTATTGTGTCTATTTGTGAAAGACTACTATTTATTGAACAATTATATGTTATAGACACTGAACCAAGATATTTATATATAATATAAATTATTTATATCTTTATATCTCTGTGTGATAAGACTTTCATAGGCCAGAATACCATTTTAAATCCTGTATGATTCGCTGATTAATTTATTTTTGCTTCATTTAACGCATTTGTTTATCCCTTCCCATTTGGGTAGTATCATACTAAGTGGTGGAGATAAAACAATCAGTATGACAAAGTACTTGCCTCCATGCTATTAGCTGCTGTTAGCTTTTAAACCAAAGACAAACTCCTACAAGTCTGAACTCATCTTACTATTTTGCTTTTATGTTTATTTATTTGTTTAGAAGGTACAGGATAAAATATATACATGTCAAATAACTAGAAGTTTGTGTTGGAGAGGGAAAAATGTAAAAACCTGGAAACAATGAGACTAATTTCATATGTGTTAGAGAGACGAGACGATTACAACTTGTCATACAGCAGCTTCCCTATATTCTATGATTAAAATCAAGAACTATTTGTATCTCTGACCCTGTATCCACAGGAAAGGACTTGGGTAAAGCTGGTCCCATGAAGTACTGAAAAGTAAAACATTTTCTTGTCAGAGTCCACCTCACCTGCCTGCCTGGCTCTTCTCTCTCTTCCTCCATTACTTCATCTTTCCTTCTTCTCTCCTGTTATGGCTTGTGTGCAAATGTCCCCCTAAAGATTCATGTAGCCATATATGGGGATTTTTCAGAGTCTGCTGGATGTAGAGTATGTGCTGCTGGGATTGATTCATGTTGCAATGCTAGGATCAAGGACACTAGGATTACGGGCGTGAGTGCTACCCACCCTAAGTAGCTTCGATAAGATATAAGTGATAGAAAGAGCTGTAGTTGCCCCTTTATTGCTTTTGCTACTTTCTGCCCATCATGTAACACTTGTGTGCCATGCCACCCTGCCTCAGACCCAGCCAGTTAAGGACTCTAAGAACTGTGAGCTGAATAAACCATTCCCCTATTAACTTTGGGTGTCACGTATTTTGTCTCAGCAATGAAAGGAAAGTAACTAAGACACCTTCTTTTCCCCATTTCTTCTTTTTTCTTCTTGTTTCTCAGAATCATCTAGATATTTACTGTAATGACATTTGTTACAGTCCTTTCATTATTCATTTTTAAAGTATTAGCATTTATGAGATATATGGTAGAAGACATAAAGTTAACATGTATTATTAAAGTACAGAATTTAAAATACTGTGATTCAGGAATAGGAAAGTTCCACTGAAGAAAATGGTTTCAGTAAAGCTTAAAATTATGGTACCAACTAGTGATGAATCATTTCTAAAGAAAGATGTCATTGTTCTTGGCAATGAAAGCAGAATATAATAGTGATAGTGTGGTCAGAATTCTATTTGTCTTAGTCCCCAAATTTCTTATCTTGAATTTTCTAAACTCAATATACCTTAAATTTTAGAAAGGTTAATTACAGGACTAAATAATCAAGATACCTGGATACTTATTGCTGGAAAGGTTGATAAGGATGAATAAAAGAAAGGGAAACAAATCTGTTTTTCTAAGAATATATCCAGCTGATCAAGCCTTCACTCCCTATAGTACACAGATTTCCTGACTTTCAATCTGACACCCATAAATATTCCAGCTCAGTGGGTCTTTGGGTTCTCCAGTCTCTATAAATATACCATAGCTTTTGATTGTTTTATGATGGAAGTTTATTTTATTTTATTTTTGCCTGCACAGTTGGCTTTGTTTTTTTCTATGCTTTATAGACCCTTGTCTTTTTATTAGTTCAGTGTTCCCTGTTGATTTTGTGTTTTATATTCCTGCTGTCACCACCAGAACCTCACTGTAAACAAGAATGTTGTATCTCAGTGGGTTATTTTCTGTTAATGACCTGTGATACAGTATATAAATAAACCAGAGAGTCATCCGCAGGTGCAGTTTATTAGAATTATTGCGCTGTGGCTTGGGTAATGTTCTTTGGTTCTTTAAAACTTTGCTGCTTTGAAAAGCAGAAGGGCCAGCTAGCTGGCAGTTTTGAAGAGAGAAAAATGAGCCTGTCATTTTGCAATGAATGGGAAGCCAAACTAACAATCATCATTTTAATTTCTCAGTGTCAACATCTAAGTTACTGTATGGCAAAAAATTCCACTAAGCCAAATTACGCAGATAAAGTGGTCTGGTCCTAATAACTATCTTGAACAGGCATAGAGAGAACAAAATGGTCCCTCCCCACACATAAAAAATAAAACCACAGGAAAAAACACACACTATCCTGGTCAATTAGAACAAGAGGGATTGTTTGGGGTTGCACACAGGTGCATAATGAAGACTGATAATGATAGTTTATTAATGAATTCTCATAACCCCTGGTGAGGTAGGTGTTATTAAGACTCAAGTTCACATGGGGCAATGGAGGCTAAGTAACTTGCCCAAGGCCGCACAGTGAATCAATCTCTGCTTGGGGAAAAGAGGCATCAAATGAGCTGCTGCCACACCTTGTGTTCTCACCACTAGATCATGGTCTGTTTTTGTCTTGGGATGAAATTAGCAGAAGTGGAATTGGAGCTGAAGAGTTAAGAGCAGAAGAAATATTTGGTAATGATCTCAGAAGGGAGCTGGAAGGCAATAAAGGGCCCTGAGGATACCGTAATGTGCTCTCGTGAACAGATATGTACTTCGGGCTTTGAAATACATTAGGAACAGATTCTGCCATACATCAGATGCACTCACAATTTACAGAAGACAAAAGAAGCAACACAGGTGAAGTGGAAGCTACAAGAGAGAAGCTAGCATATCAGACATTTGATATCATTAGAAAGCATACTGAAAACACAATTTAGTTCCAGAATTTTTTCTTATTGGTATATTTATGTAAAGAATAAGTTGTGGGTTTCAATCTTACTAACTGTGATAAAGTATTAGTAGATCTTCTTTTGCTTTTTCCTGTGTTCTTATTATTTGTAATAATAAAGATAATATTCACTTATACATCTTTATAATTATCTATCATTTGTACCTTAAAAAATCTACATTTCTGCTGCAGATATCCTGGATGAATCTACTCTGACCTCACAAAAGCAATCTGTGCATAACAAGTCCTTAGTAATTTAAGATATTTAAGCAGTGCATGCATAACCATACCTGTCATCAAAATGATGAGTTTCATTCTGATGCATCTCAATCTTCTAATTTGTTCCAGGTCCTTTATCAGACAGATATACTTATTTCTCCCCTCTGTGTTCTGGAAATATTTCTGCTGAGTGGAACTGCATGATCAGTTAGCTTCACTCTCTTATCAAAGGTATCAAAAGCATGCTGTGGGGCTGGGGATTTAGCTCAGCGGCAAAGCGCCTGCCTGGCAAGCGCAAGGTCGTAAGTTCAGTTCCTGGTACCGGAGAAAAACCAAAAAAAAAAAAACAAAAACAAAAACAAAAGCATGCTGTCTGTGCCACTGCACTGAATGAGCTTCGTGAGTTCGCACTGTAATGGAACTTGTTCAAATGTACTAACCAAGAGTGAGCTATTGCTATATATTATTAAAAAACTCCACACAAATTTTATAATAGCCAGTTAGCTGCTGTCCCCAGGTAATGTTCTGTGGTCTTGTCAACCCATACTGTTATTTAATTCTTGTAATGTCATCACTGTTCATTTTAAAAGCACCTGTTACATCAGATGGACATGGCAGGACAATGGCATTTTATTTTGTTGTCAGAAGAGAATCAGAGATGGTGTGTAGATTATACCAGAGTCTTTTGCTTCTCTCATCCTTCTTGCCTCTCCACTAGTTTCTTCTACTTACTATTTTTGTAGGCTCCATGGTCAAGTAATTAAAGACCTCTATTCATAAGCACTTCTGTCTAGGTAGACTGGCTCTAGGGTTAATGTCTTCATATTCTTTTTATTATTACATACCAAGTCATACTGAGATGGTAAGGCCTTTCTCACATGTTGAACTTTAGGTCACTAGCTAGATTTACATCCTCTAGCTCATCCACTTTCTCATCACTGGGACACAATACTTGACGCCCAGAATGTAAAGAAGGAGAGATTGATTTTGGTTCATATTTTCAGTTTGTAGATGGCTGACTCTGAGGCAGGAAAGCACAGTGGAAGGTCATGGAAGAGGAAAGCTGCCCACCTCATGACCACCAGGAAACAGTAAAGGGAGGAGTCAGGGAAAAGGTATACTCCCTTCTGGGTCATGTCCTCAGTACCTGCCTTTTTCAATGGGATCCTCCCTCCTTACACCAAACCAGCTTCTGTGCCCTCGTAATCCCATCACCTTCCACAAGCCCTGACTCTGAGAACATGCAGCTTTGGGGGTACATCCAGATATAAACCATAGCCATAACATCTACCACCTAGTAGGCATTGCTACATTGTTTGTTTCATTTCAAGAAGACATACCTACAATATTTATTTACCAGTGAGAAAAGCATTTTAAAAACTCAGGAACATTAATTATTAACCATGATGCTTCCTTAAAACTAATATCTAAAATGATCATGAATCACAGTGTATTTTATGTGTGTAGGTGTTTATCATGACTTTCATTCTATTTCTTTCTTTATGAGGTCCTGAGGATTAAACTCAGACCTTCCCATGGGTTAGGCAGGAGCTGTACATCTGGGATACCTCCTTAGATGTGACTTTTGTTCTTGACTGACCTACCCAATGCATCATCTGCCTAGTTTCTTCTATTTTTGTTATTTTACACCTACATTTGATTTTTGCTAATTTAAATTCCATCTTACTAAAGAAAGAACAGAAATCAAAATTACTTTTTTCCTGCTTTGAGAAATTATTTCAGTGACATACGAAAGAAATATTTACATGTGCTTATTAAACACATTTATGAATACATATTAAAGTACATAAATTTTCTTAGTGATTTCCATGACATATATTATTTCATCAAAGAATTAAAAGTTACTGTAAGAAAAAAGTTAATGTAGAAAAACACTGTCCAATGGGATCCAAAGGTTTGAATGCTAAAACAATGAACGGAGGGAATTAAATGACTTCTCTGTTCCTGCTCTTAGCTGAAGTTTGTGGGAACAACAACTACCAGAAGATACAGGGCAAATAGCAGACACTACGAAGAGGGTGCTATGAAGTGATCTGTGGAGGGATGCATGGAAACTGGCCAGGGAGAGGACGCACCAGCGCCAGTATAGACCCAGGACACCCTCTTTCATGATTCATGGTAGCCTTGAATTCTGGATGTGTAGCTTTCTTTTTCCTCTCTGTATGTTATATTAGTATTAATATAACTACCTTTAGCTTGAACTAGTAGGGGATTTTAGTTTTAATAATCATAGTATTTTAGAATTTGAAGGAAAATTAGAGATTTATTCAAGCAGATACCTAGCTCAAGAATCCATAATACATTATTGTTGCTAAATAGAAATCACATTTGTAGGAATATTTGCAGTCAAAGTAAGTTGACCACATTATAAAATACTTTTTCTGAAGTACACTTCCCTGTAGTTTTTGCTTATTTGTCCATTTCTTCTGCACGGAATGATCACAATAACCAACTCGATCACAGGAGCCATGCCTCAGAGTCTTGGGGGCAGCCACTGCGGTAAGTCCCCCTTCCGAGCTGAGGCTCCACGTGATTTCAGCAGTCCCTTCACCAGTGAATCTGAGTGGCTCTGAGACCGTTCATATTATTCTGGCTGCTGCTCTTTGGAAGCACACTGGTTGGTCAAGATCCTAGCAATAAATCTTTTCAAGAATGGGAACGATATTCCAGATATGGCTTAATTAATGCAGCATATAACGGAGATATTGATTCTGAAGGCTTCACCATGACAGTGTACTAACACTATTTGAATCTGCTGAAATGGTCATCAGTGCTTTCACAGAATTTGCTCATAAGAGGGTTGCACATTTAGCAATTTCAGTCACTTTCATATTTATCCTAGCCAGCACTATCTGCCCTATCTTTCCTTTATGTATCATATGATTTTATGAATAGAAGTGTGAGGAAACAGGAGAGAAAATAAACATTCTATTATGTTTTTCTATAAGCTTTCCCCTAAAGTGTGTGTTTAGTTCTGCATCCTTTCTTTGAAACATACCAATGTACTGAGATACTGCTGGGATAAAGCACAATAATAGTCAGGGAACTTCAAGAAGGAGAAATCATCAAAGGAGCTAGGCAGGCAGGATAAAAAGGAAATGATGTGTTAGCATTTTCTGCTGTTCTTTCCCTTTACATATCAGAACCGTTATTGTCTGCAGGTAGAATTTAAGCTAATTGATTTCTGTTAAAATAAGGTAAAATTTAACCCAAAATTATGAAGAATTATCTTCCCATTAGAGTTTTTTCAAAAGGGACATAGTGAGGTACCTGTCACTGGTAGTTTCTGAAAAAAGAAAAAATTAACTCACTGAGGATATTATGAAGGACATTAATTCAACTGATGGGGTTCTGAGATGAAGTATTTCTTCAAGTTAAGGAGGATATAAACATTTTTATGACCTAATAACACTTAAGTTTATTTTCCTTAAATGTTATTTTATTACTTTGGCCTCCGTCTTTATTATGATTGCTAATTTTAGCAGTGTTTGGGACTGAACCCAGGGCTTCAAGCATGCTAGGTAAGCATTCTCTCCCTGAACTACATACCCCACCTACAAGCTTTATTTTGTGATATTGCATCATTTGCATACTTTTTAAATGTTGTTTTAGGTTATTATTTATTATTGAGAGAAAAATAGGTAGCAGCATATTTAGGACCCTAGTTATTAACATTGTAAGGGGAGCATGTGAAAGCCCATAAAGGAAACAATTGTTTATTATAGATTTTACTATTTCGTTGCAGAAGATTTGACTCATTGTTTTTTACTATTACATATTTTTTATTATTTTTATTTATTATAACTGTTATTGAACTACTAACTTCTAATGCCACTGAAATTGGAAGAAAGGAGGAGGTTTGTTTGGTGAGACCATGTGACTACACTTGCGCTAATGTGTGCTTACTCTCTTCTATGGGACTCACTGCAGACCATGGCTGTGGGACAGAGATGGGACCAGGGCGCAATGGACATGAACTGCTGGGTCTGTTTACAGACGGCACAATGTATAAAAGTGTCCTATAACTAAGGAGTACTCAGTCAGGAATAGCCTGAACTATAAAATGAAGGAGGAGGTTGGATACAAAGGAATACAGAGCTCCCACATCCAAAAAAGACAAAAGTAAACTAGAGCCCATATGAGAGGCAGAAGTGATTAGACAGTTTCTGAACATAAAGAAGAAGGGGTGCAGTCTAGAGAAAGAGTCCAAAATAAAGTTTATGCCCAAACCAGCTTCTGCTCTAGCATTACACACAGGTGGAATTGTTGGTCCTCGGGAATGCTGAGAGAGCAGTCAGTTGCAGACACTGAACATTTGTTTGTTCCCTAACATTTTGTCTGCAGCAAACTTTATTTTGACCTTTGAGAGACTGAGATTCTTGCACATTTGTGGTTCTACTAGCTATCTTTAAATATTCATGATTTTTCAAGTATTATAAAGAATGGCTCAGATTGCTTTGGAAAATTAATTCAACCCATGAGATATAACTCATTTGGACTTACATATTTCCATACTTTTGTTAAATGATCCCACAACATTGCAGAATCTCACAACCTGAAAAATCTTTGAACCACTGAACCACTAAAGGTTTTATTCTTAAAGTTGATGCCAACATTTCTAAGCTCAGCATACTGACATCCTACATCCCTCTGCTGAACATGGATATTTTGTGGCTGTATTTTTTCGTTATTTTGTGACTTTGAGTGTAATTGCATTAAGAAGTGACAGAGAGGTAAAAAGCTTCCTGTGGTTAACAGTGAGAAGAAGCAGAGGAAGCATCTGTCAATTCCAGTAGCACAGAGAGTTGCGCTGGTATAAGATGCCCCATTGTGGTGAAACTGGCAGGTGACTGAAGATAGGGCATTGGAACCACCACCATTAGGACAAAGGCAGGTATTAAAGGTGGGTATTAAAGTAACAGTGAAAATTTAAAAACTGGACAAAAATGCATAGGTGAAACATAGATGCCTTAACTATTTATTGATCAAGTGAGTTTGATATTAGGACAAGAATAGGCACTGATTGGCTAGTCATGAGCAACATAGGATATACTAAGCAAAGTAGAAAAGAGAATATTTAGAAAGCTGTCTGCCCCAAATTTAAGGATTGTCATGGTGTAAAGCTTCAAAAAATCCTTTGGGAATGGGTTTATCTAGGTCATGTTGCATATAAAAGTCTGACTGGTAGTTCTGCTAGGCCATACTCTCAAAAACCTCTGTATTCTTAACAAATCTATAACATAACACCAGTATTATGTTATCACAGACATCCTCATCATGGCCCATGAGAAAATATCAACAAAATAGTACTTAAACCATCTATTTCTTGGACTCCACTGTTACGATCATGTACCAAATGAAGATATCAGGAGAAAGCCAGTATCTGAGATGTTTGAAAGAGGTATGCAAGAGGTATCTTCTGTGCATTATTATATAATAATATAATAATAATAATATTGTATAATAATAGATTATAATAATATAGAATTATAGAATTCTATATTATAATAATATTGAATTATTAATAATAATATAGAATTATTAATAATAATCTAGAATTAATATAATAATATAGAATAGAATAGAATAGTAGATTATAATAATAATATTATATAATAATAGATGAGAAGTATTTTTTAGCAACACAGGCTTGTTGTAAGAAAACTAGCCAGAAAAAAGAAAATTTTAAGCATGCTTGTATCTGGTAATCAGAATGACTGATCTGAAAACAACAATATGCAGTATAAGAACCACTGCTGAACTCCTACCATCTTGTATGGTGAAGCTCTGCATCATTTCCAATGTTTTTTTTTTTTATTACTTGTTACTGTCTTTGATTATTTGATCAATCTTACATTCTTACGTCTGGTGGACTGAGTAACTTTGTTGAAGATGGCAGTATGTAATGCAGCAACCATTGTTAATTCCTATTATTTTGTTTTGAGGCCATGTACTGTTTTTGTGTTGTTTTGATTTTGTCTTTGTTGTTGTTGTTTTGTTAGGTTTTTTTGTCTTTAAAAAAAGAAAGAAAATTAGACTGAATCCAACTGTAAAATTTATTTTTCTGGACATAAATTAAATTTATGGACATAAATCCCAGTCTGGACATAATTCCACTCTGGAATTTCTTTTGAAAAGTTCTTGTACTTAATTTCCCTCAGTGAGACATTCCACTGTGTTACTCAACAGAACTGTGCTTTTCACCCCAACCTTACACCACTGACTTTGGTGACACTGACAGAGGCCTTTCTAAGACACTCAGAAGCACAGGTATGATAGATATTGTGAAATGATAGGAAAACACTCAAGAGTAAAGGGCCACTGGGATGTGGGAAAAGAGAAGGGAAAGAAAGAGAAATTTTGTATGTATGTATATACAGGATAGTTAACATGGTTGTTCTACTGTCTTCTATTTCTTTGCTGAAAGAAACTGTCAATGAGTCCTTGATTGATCAATATTGCATGTCTCTATCTGTTTTCATGAGAAACCACTTTGAAGATATCAATTTGTAATACAACAAGCATTGTTAATTTCCTACCACTTTGTTTGTAACTCTATATTGTCTGTACTGTTCTTTTATTATTTTGTAAAAGGTTGTCTGTCTGTTAATGTTTTCTTCCTTTTTTTTAAAATAAAAAGAAAGTGCAGCACCACTACAGTTCAATTTCTGTTTATCTGAAGCTTTAAAAAAGTAGTTAGAAAAAATTAGTTATGAATAAAACTTAAGCAACAGTTTCATACCTCTAATTTGTTGGTTTATTAATCTCTCCATTTATAAGCTGTAACATTTACAGTGTTTGTTTTAGTTATTAATTTATTTTTATTGTAGAAATTTTAATATAGTTGATTATAGGGTCTTACTCTAAGTCTTCTTTGTTTTTGTTTTACAGTCTACAGTATATCTATATGTAGCTTCTAAAATCCTAAAGAAAAATGAATTGTGAGCTATTTCTAGCAGCCTAACAGTTTTCAGATAGAGGGTTGTGCATATTTATCCAGGTAATTTCTTCCTTATTATCTCTCCATTATTTTTTAATTCCCATGAAAACAGATCTATGTCTTCTTTGTTCTTCATTTCATTACCTGCGTAGTTCAACATCCTTGGTAGAAATAAATATCTACTGAAGAATAAATGAAAGTGGGGTTTCCTTGTACATGTTCTCCTCTCTTACCAATATGTAATTCTTTTGTATGGGACTCTTCCATGACTACTCGAAAGGGCATTCATTGCATCCTTTTATGATAGCTGATGTCCTGATATCTTTTCTCATAAGCATCAGGAGGATCCTTTTTTCCTTGTAAGTCATCTTGCTCACAATGTATATGTAAGAATTTTTCTTTCTTTTCTCTTAAATGCTTGGCTCCCACAATTCTTAGTAATGTGGCTCTTTTAAAAATATCAGTTTAATGTTGCTCTCCTACATTATGAACATGTACATTTAAAATGGAAACAAATGTGGTAGCTCTCTGAGCAAATGTAGGAATTTCCTGGATATCTTTTTGCTCCCTCAAGAATCATTTACCATTGTGTAGAACAGAAGCCATTTTCTAGAATCTCATATATGCTATGTTCTCCCCTAGGTCTCTAACCATAGTGCTATACTGATACTTTCTTTAACCCATCTGAAGTACGTTTTTCTAACCCAAAGTGAAAACAGAGTGAATTAATAAATGAGTAATTACATAAGTAGTATTGATTCCATTTAATCTTTAAAATAATTGTGAAAGTTGATATTCTTTTTTTATTAATGATAAAACTAAAATTCAGGTAGATTAAATTTTCCAGAACTTTTAACTCCAAAGTCACGTACTGTCACTCCATTGCATGTTTAATCAATTCAACCACCTAATAGTTAATCTAGTGTTACTTTTGTTAATATCAGGAATTTCTGGCTAAGTGCCATTCCCGCTCAAATTACTGCACCTTTGAATTAAAACCTGTTCCATTTTCCTTGTTAAATAAAACAGTATCCTGTGCAGTTTGTTTCTGACCTGACTGTTTTGTCATCAGTGGGTTTATACCTTTGTTAGCAACTTAAGACATTTAGAACTTTATGTTAACTTCCAGCAGCCTTGAAACTTTCTGCCTTTTCTGAAGTTTTGGAACCTGTATTTAGAAAGTAATATTGATAGTAGGAAACTATTGTTTGCTAAGTGTCTGCTACAGCAAATGCTGCCCTGGGTAATTTGTTTGTATTACCTCCTTTACTATTTTAGGCCACATAAGATATATTCAGTTCTGCAGTTTGTCTCTGTTTTTTGTCTATTTCGTCTAATGAGAGCTCTTCTTGTAAATAGTCCTTCTTGTAAATTACAAATAATCAGGTCCCTTTTTCTTAGTCTTGTCTCTACTTCCTCCTCACATGCTCCATAAACAAGGACATAGGGAAAAGAAAAGAGGAAACATTTGTCTTTTTTGTTTTGTTTTGTTCTTTTCTGGTACTGGGAATTGAACTCATGACCTTGCACTTGCCAGGCAGGCACTTTGCCACTGAGCTAAATTCCCAGCCCCCAGGAGGAAACATTTGGGCTACGTACATTTAGAATCATTCAGAAGCTGGATGTGGTGGCGCATGCCTGTCATCCTAACACTTGGGAGGCTGAGGCAGGAGGATCCCTTTGAGTTTGAGGCCATCCTAGGCTACAAAGTGAGCTCAAGGCCAGCAAGACCCTGTCTCAAAAAGACACACACACACACACACGCACACACACGCACACACAATCATTCAGATTAAGCCCAGAGAACAAATGTCTTTACATAGAATATTTGGAATATTAAAAGTGACCTTTTGAAAAACAGTGATGTTTCACCTCATAGAGATGGTAAAATGTAGTACTGGTAGGAGATTATTGAGGTAGCAATTCTCTGATATCACCACTTGAGAACATACGGAAGAAACCTCCCATATACTATTCTACTCTTTGTCACACGTGCTGTCCTCAATTGCATCTGATGTTTCAGATTTATCTGTGTAAGTAAAGCACTTTTCTGTATACTTATAGACTCTATTTAAAGTCTCTGATGAATTGGGCAACGCACTTGCTAACCACGCATTCCCTAGTGCACCCTCTGTGCCTTCTGCAGTGGCTGGGAAACGATTTCACTTTCAGAAAGATAAACCTCTAATGAGCCCTTACGAATCTTTGTTCAAAGATGTGCAGTCCACCAGGGATCAGCTAAGAAGGTGTCTGAAGTGTGAATTACTTACTGATTAGAAGCCAACACTAGATTTTTCTCTATTTCTTGAGGTCACCAATCAAATTGAAACCGTGTTTTAAATTCTACCCAACAGCAAAAGCTTTTCTTAAAAAACGAAGCTATTTTCTGTTTTTTTCCCCATTCTTCTAGGCTGGAAAGAATATTTCAAATTCACAGCTTTTAAACTTTGTGGTGAATGAAAAATAATGCCTTAATAGACCTTGACCCTTTGCAAACAGCACACCATTAAACTGCTTAAACAATGTACTTGCTGACTACCTAGGTCTATGATGGGACTTAGAGACAATGTGATTATTAATAGAGGATAGTTGGATTATTAGCAATTAGAAGCTTTAAAAACAATTTTATTAATATAGTCTTAAAGTACCTTAAGTGGTTTTGAAGCATTTAAAATATAAAAGATGCAAAAGAGCAGTGAGTTAATCTCTTTAGCTCTTCCTTTCATAGAAATGTGGAAAATTTTTAGTTTTCAGTTACCTTGCTAAAATATGGGAAAATCTATGTACATCTATATCTTAAAGTTTGTTCTTGTTAGACATAACACAACACCAGCTAGATGCTATTTGGACCAGAGGGAGCTTGAATGAGAAATCTATTTTCTTAGGTAGCACCATGAACGCAGCAAGTATTTGGGGGCTGTAAGGAGTAAAACCTGCTTTACAAATCTCACGTAGCAATGTCTCTCCAAATCTGTATCCTGACTTGTCTGGGAGAGGGTATTTCTTAGGGACTCCTCACTAATTAATGCTAAGAAAAACAAAGGAAGAAAGAAAGAAAGAAAGAAAGAAAGAAAGAAAGAAAGAAAGAAAGAAAGAAAGAAAGAAAGAAAGAAAAGAGAAAGAGAAAAAGAAAGAAAGAGGAGGAAACAGATGAAAATCTTTAATATTTATTGTAAACAAAGAAAGAAAGAAAGAAAGATAAAGGAAAAGAAGGAAGGAAGATAGGAAGAAGAAGAAAGGAAAGGACGAAAGTAGAGAAGAAGGCAGGAAAAGATGGAGGGACACTGAGAAAGGAGGTAGGGTATCATGACAAATAACAAAACCCTAAGTGTAATTTACTCCTCTGTCTGCTTACTAGAAAAAGATTATTACCTTGTGTCACTAACACATGGAGGTCTCCATTATTTAGTCAGTTTCACTTTCATGTTAATTGCTGTTATTTAAAAGTTCAGGGAACACTTGGAATGTTGAGTGTCATTTGAGGTTAGGTGGAAATGCTTGAATATGCTACTTTGTGCAGGTCCTACAGTTTGAGATAATATCTTTGGTAGATTCATCTTATGCAAAACAAATATAGATCTCCCTGAAAGTTTCCATTTTTCCTTTCTTCTCTACCTTCTGCCCAGTGAACTGAACACAAATTTTAAAAGCTTAAAAGAATCTTTTCTTGTTAAATTTGGAGGTAGAAAATTGGAGATTTCTTCAACTGGACAACTTTCAAAGGCTTAATACCCTAATCTATTCTTCAGGTGAATTTTCCTGGTGATATATCATCATCTGAGTATACTGAAGCCTCATCATCTACCTGGATGGTGATAATTTTGAGACATACATAGGCCTACATAAGATTGAAGCTTAAACCAATAATAAGCAACAATGCTTTCTTTGTGATAAATGACTCTAAAGCCCATCCTAAAAATCTCTTATGTTATTTAGAGGAGCAATGAACAAAGATAGAAGAGAAGAAAGAACAGACAGCCTCCTATATTCTTTACTAATGCTGAGATAGTGCCAGCAATAGGGATGCAGTTACTATTAGGGAGAGTTTGAAAGTAGCCTCGGACATTACACTCATAAATCTTTTGGGAGAGTCAGAGGCAGAAGTGAAAAAATCAACACAATGTCTTCCAGAAATTCTTTAAAACTGGATATAAAAACTGCTACTCTTTGATATGACTAGGGCAAAGAAGAACTTAGGTAGAACAAAACAAGATGATTGAAATTCTTCAGGATGTGGATGGGAAGCTTGGGAAAATGCTCCGAGTCTGCTAGTAAGAACATTTTTGTTTCAAGGAGAATCTAGTCACTCTCTATTCCAATTTTTAGAGCATTACCTTGTCAGACTGGTCTTCAGCCCAGTTTTCCCTATACCACATTTTCTTTAAGAGTTCTATACTACCATAGGGAAGGGTAGCCAGCAGAGCCTGGAGAGAATAGAGAACAGAAAAAATGGGGAACGGTCGGTCATTGGTCACTAAGTCACAATCAGGCAGGAGCAAGGAGTTCTGGGGTTCTATTGTATAGTAGGAGACTAAAGGTAACAATAATATACTATTCATTAAAAGCTATAAATAGATTTTAAAAGTTTTCACAATTAAGACATGATACATTGGAATAGGGGGGAAATAGGGACAGCCTTTTCCTAGGAGTCAGAAAGAATGTTCTAGTTCTGGCCCTGCTTCTCAGGAACTGGATGACTTGAGCATCTCATTTGCCTGTTTGGAGTGATCTGGGTTACTATGGATGCACAGTGGGAGAACTAGCATGGATCAATCTCACTATAGATGATGACATGCATAAAAATGCAAACTTGGACAAAAACACTATACGTTTTCTTTTTTCCTGTTGGGGACCTGCCATACACATGAACATCCAATTACAGACACATCTTTTATATTTGGCTTAACTAAGAGTTTCCTCATTTAAGTTGACCAGCAAACTCCAATTATTTTCCATATCCTTCTCTTGCTTTCTTTTTTCCTTTCCTCCTTCTCTCCCTGCCTTCTTTTCTTCTGCCAGCTACAATGGAAGTAGAAAGATAAGATGGTTTCAACTTGGAATCTAAATTTCTAAGCAATATAGTCCAAATGTATTTTTCCACTTAACACTAACTTAGTACTCCCTCTGCATAAATATTTAGCTTGTATTTGAGGGTACTACTCAACTGCACCAGGCTAATCTGCCTATTCATCTACCTGTCCCGTATTGTTCCCCCGATGACAGAGCATAATTCCATTCTCTTTCCAGACTACTCACTTTAGTCACACTGCTTATGCTCTAGTCTCCCATACTCCTTCAATCTCATGAAGCAATCTCATTCAGCTCATTTTATATTCTGTGCTAGTCATTTGAACCTATTCCCTGGTGGCTTACTTCATCATACAACTCTCCCTGCCTTTACTTCATGCCTCCCCAGTTATAAATCTCAAGAGAGCAAAAACATAGGCAGCACACTTTATAGAACCTTGTAATGATTCAGGAGCTTTCAGAGAGTAGCTGTTGTGGGGGTGAATGTTTCATCCAGTGGTGGTAAATTTGTCAGGCAACCAGGAGATAGTCAGAGATTGAAATTTATTTGTTTGTCTTTAATGTTGTATTTTTTTATGGAACAAATGAAAAAGAAGGGGGTAAAAAGTACTACATCTGTCACCAGAGGGATATTCTAGGTATTTTTTGGTGGCACTATCCAGTTGTGTAGCTTGACTCCTTCTCAACATGGTTATATTAATCAGACAGTGTTCTGAATGTCATTATCTTATAGTAAAAACTGACTGAAATCATAGTCCTCCTGGAAAAGATAGAAAAACTAAACTGGGGAAGAACACACTTTCTTAAGAGGAATATAGTAAGTCAAATAAGATTAATTTGAACATTTCTTTGAGCTTTTTGTATGAGACATAAAGACACTTTCCTATCTAAACTTGAGAAAGTACAATTTCCTACTTCCCTGGTTTGATTTTCAGTGTTGACTTCATGTCCCTTATTCTGTCGGAACACATCTCATTACCTGCTGTGAATTTAGAATTGTCTTCTCAGCAATAAATAGACCCTTCAAGGCCGTAGCCTTGGAGTTGGAAGAAGGAGGCAGCCCTCTCGAAAAGCCAGGGAAAGAACCCCTTGGTGCTCCTCTCCTGGTGGGAAGCCAACCTCAAGGGTGGCTGGATGGGAGGGGCCCTCACTATGGATGTTCTCTTCAGTCAGGATAATGCTACTAGTACGAAAATTGTCGTTGCTTTGCTTTTTGACAAAAATAAATATCTGGGGCCCCGTGATACTGGAGAGGGGTCTCCGGGAGCTCAGTCACAGTAGCTGGGTTGGCTGAAAGGGCACCAGAAACAGCAAGTTTTTGTAGGCAGTTTCTGTGTCTGGCCGGCTCCCCTGGTGTCCCTGCTTTGTTGACTTTGAGTCAGGCAGAACATTGTTTTCCAAATATACTCCCACTCTCATTATCATCATCATTGTCATTATCCTCATTATTGCTGTTCTCTGATTCATCCAGCAGAGCAAACTTTCACATATTGACAGTGGCTGAATATAAGCACTTTAGTTACTTTGTCAAAACAAGAGTGTGAGGGGTCACCTAGTCTTTGTAACATCGTAGGCAGGGGCCCTCCAATTATAGACAAATGTTCTGAAATTACCTTTGTATTCCATTCACTAACCACACGGACATATTTTTCTCATTATATGCAATTCCATGACGAGAACAAGGAAAGTGGCACATATATATTATCCAGTAGAAGGTAAAGCCATATTCAGTACATCTTAATTCACTGGACAAAATATGAATAAATAAATAAATAAATAAATAAATAAAAGGAAAAGTGTCAACATTTGGGGTATTGTGGGACCAGACATGTTCCATGAAAATCAAGGTGTTTTTATATCCCCAAAGGTTCAAATCAGGTGTTTATTGCCTAAAAGATGTCTGAGAAAATTAATGAGGTAAGTTATTACCCAACATGTCTGCAGTTTTTCCATTACCAGCAGTAAAAGCAGGTAGTAATCTCACTCTACCTTGAAGGCATCATTCATTATAAATTACTTGCTTTCAATCATGAGTGCAGTACAGTGAAAGGAAAAATACAAAAGAACGTCTTCACTATACTCTGCTGAAAGACAAAAAGGGAAGAATTGAGCCTCCATGTCATTGTCGGACTTCACCAAATGGGATAGTTTGAATTCAAATAATTAGTCGGTAACTCAGTCATAAATGTCAACTGAAGACTAGCTGGTATCTTTCACTTTCTTACATTTTTGAAGCACTATGAGCCAGAGGCACACCTCACTATCCAGAGCACTAGCACATTACAACATGATTGGAGAAGCATTTTTGTTTTTGTCTTGGCTTGGACTAATTTTTGTTCCAATCAAGTGTAGTTGAAGATGAAAGGCAGGAATGGAGAGAAAAACATCTTTGCGTTTAACTCTGCTCCTGAACCAAATGTTACAGACAGCAAAAAGGTAGTTTTCTTCTTTCTATTGCCAGGCTCAAATATGGCTACAGATTTCTCTTAGAACAGGACAAAGAGTTCTCTCTGTTGATGGCTGGCTGTGATTATCCAGGAGCCTTCAGCTGAAGCAGTGCACAGCTTTGAGTCAAACCTGCAACGACCAATCTTACAGACAACCTACTATAGATCCAAATATTTTGATATGCTGAGATTAATTTCACTGCCTGATTGTTAGCATTCTTTCTTATCCTGCACTTTTAAAATCTAAACTTCTCTACTGCATGTGTTTAGAGCCTGTTATGTCTTCCCATAGGACACGTAGGTGAAAGAAGCACAACAGGCCAAGGTTCGGTCATGTGGGTGTGGCAAAGAGGATTGCAATAATAATGGTCATGGAAATTCCTCAAAATGTTGCTTGGGGTGGACTGTGAAATACCAATATATGAACATACTCAAATCGGGAAAAGAAAGTCTTCGGAACTCTGCTATGCTGCCTATTGCCCCCACATGTGGTAGGGGTGCCTGTAGATATTCTCCTTAGGAAATATGTGGTCACCCCTGATAAGCATTAGCAGCACAACACCAACTTTTGCAAAGCTCCCCAGCCAGAAAAAAAGAAGAAATACAGATTACCATTGAATCTGTAAGAACTGGGATTTTTATTCACCAGCATTGTAAATTACATACTTGAACATTTTGGTGTATTTAATACTTTGAAATCTCAAAGCTTCAAGTACCAAAATTGCTGTCAGTTTCTTAGAGTACCACAATAGTAACAACTTTCTCAAAAATAGACCTTTATTTTAGAACTGAATTATTTGTCTTAGCCATTAGAAAATACTACAATCTGTACCAGTGGTGGTTTGCAAAGGAATCAAATATTGTAACAGAAATATATTAAATATATTAACAGAAATATATTCTGTTAATATATTTAACAGGAATATTTAAATATATTAACTAAAATATATTAACAGAAATATATTCTTGTATCTTTTTTTCTGACTCATTTGTTTATTCAACACATTTTCATCTTTGCACTATACATAATGCTCGTACTTGAGGTTATGGTAGTGGGTAAAATATCTTAGTTTAAATTAGGCTCTAAGCCATTAAAAGAACCACCAAGATTTACCTATGACACACTGGGCTGCTATATACATGGGTGCACATATATTGCTCTGGTATAATGTTTTCAATTCTTTTGGGAAAGTACCCAAAGGGAACTAGTTGGGTGGAATGAGACCTCTCATCTTAGTTTTGTTCGGAATCTTCTCTTTGAATAATAAAGGAAAGAACCACCAAACTTTTTGTATGCTTACAATGACAAGGGCTTATTTGATGTTGATACAATTCCTGAAGATTATTAGCTTTGACTCTGCTGTATGCTAATCTTCATCCTGCAAATTGGGCTGAAGGAGCAGACCTTCTCCATCAGTGTTCACCTGTAGTAGGAAAATGACAGTGGTGGAATTGCATGTCAGCATTTAAAGTTTCTGATTGGGAATGGCACACAGTAGGATAACGCACATTTTATTGGTTACATGAAGTCACATTCAGGGACCAATTTTCAGTGGAGTAAGATGGATACTTCTGTGAAAAACCTGGAAGTTTTCTGCAACTTTGTATCATTTTTACTGTTTTTGCTTCTTTTTGTTTTTGTCGATGTTGTTGGTATTTTACTATTGTTCTTTTTTTATTATTCTCTTTAAAGTAAAAAAAAAAAAATACCTGGAAGTGAGGATCGGTGAGTATTTTTGACAGTAATACAAGTTAGAGCACTGCCTTAAGGATCTTACAGTCTAAATAGAAAGCTGAAAGTTATGAGGCAAAAGTGCTTCAGGGAATGAAATGGGCATAATTCCATGTTTGCATCCTTGAGGTTGTTTGTTTACTCCTTCTTAAACTGCAAAAATATATTATTCTGGTAAACATTTCTATTTTTCTCATATAAACATTCTACATTAAGGCAAACATTTTCCAAAATTGAAAAAAAATTGAGATTTTATGTTCAAATATATCATTTGGAAATGGGGATCAGATGAACAGTGACTTCTTTATTGTTACTTCATATTGACTAAGAGCTGGGCATGTGGTGCAGACCTGTAATCCCAGCACTGTAGAGGTTCCCTGTGAGTTTGAGGCCAGCCTGGGGCACATAGTGAGTTCAAGGCTAGTCTGAACAACATAGAAAGACCCTGTCTCAAAAAAAGGTCATACTTTACCATCAAGATCACAGGACAAAAAAGCTCTGATTTAGTAGAAATAGAGTCACAGGTTAATAAATCCTGTATGAGTCAGCTTTCTCATCACTGAGACACAATACCCAACATCCACAATGTAAAGGAAGAGAAGTGTAATTTGGCTCACGTTGTCAGGAGATTTAGTACATGGTCAACAGGCTCCACAACAAAGACTTTATTGCAGAAGTTTGTGAAGGCAACGGCACCTAGTTCACGGCTGCTAGGAAGCAAAGCAGGGAACCAGTGCAGAAGAAGAATGGTCAGGAACCATATATAATACTCCAAGACATGTTCGTGGCCCACCAAGACAACCCTAGGGACACACTTTACTAATATACTAGGTGTTTCTTAATCCAATGAAGCTGACAAATCAAGATCAATGATAACAAAGCCTTTGGTAATGGAGAAAAGGGTAGAGAAGTGGAGGCACATATCAGTTCCTGAGTGCGCTCTCTAATCCTCAGTGGGCGAGTATTGATTTTCTTTTGGTCAGGACTTTGGAAGAGTTTGCTCAGTTCCAAGCAAATGAGAGTCACACCTTGAAGTATAAATTTCCTCTGAGAATTTTTACCCATTTTAATTTAATATTAGATACTTCTAACATCTAGTAACACTCGGTAATACTTAGTTGCCCAAAGGGGCTCATCATTAACTTGTCAGCAGACTTGTAATACAGTCTAGTCATTCTTAGATGATATACCATCAATGCATACATAATATAAGTTGTTAAACTACTTGGAAAAGGTAGAATGCATGAAAATGATGGAATTTGAAAATCTTTCATTTTTATGTTTACCATTTGATGAGCTTTTCAAAGTGCAAAGATTCATTTCTTAATAAAGCTTATTTTAAAAAATAAGTATAGTATAATTCTCGAAGTGTGTTTAAAAGTAAAACTTCATCTAAAAGGAAAATTCAGGTTTAACCTAGAAAAGATAATTAAATGAGCATCTTGATAAGTTAAACGGATTAAATGGATTGAGAAGTTAGTATATTTGGGGAGCTGTGTGTTACAATTGAAGGAAACACAGACTAAAATGCAGGGGACAAGAACTGCGCACACTTCTTGCTTCAGTGAAGTGCACCACTGGATAAACAACTTGCTGATCCAAGGTATTTGAAACTGATTTATTTGGACTAAATGCTGGTACATTTTCTAGAAATCTCTTGCCTTGTCTTCCTACTTCCCTTCCTCCCTCTCTCTTTCCTTCTTTGACTGAAACATGATTATTGAAATATTAAGTGTTTCAGATGCAAAAATCAGCACTGTACAATATATTCATAAATACAAAATCACAGTCCCTGCTCTTGGGAACTTGGCATCAACTAATAAACAAAATAAATGAGTTATTGTAGGGGATACAATAAGAGAAGGAAAGCCTTGATACCAGAAATCTGCCTGGGTAATAAAGCAGTTCTTCCTGAAGAAATGACATCTGCCTTTCCCTTTTAATCCATCTGGACAACAAACGGGCGACGGGGGTGGGGGGATTCTGTCTTTAGTAAATCCATTCAACCACACCCAGAACCATGTTAACTGCAGTAAGTGGATTAATTTAGTAACCCACACTCTTAGTCCTAGTATCACACCCTAGATCCAGCCAGCTCTGAAAGCTCCACCTCTGAACAAATGAGGCTTTGGAGAGACCTCTAGATTCAAGCTGTAACACATTTCTTTCAGCTTTCTGAAATGTACAGTACATTATTATTATTCATATTCACCTACTGTGCAAAAATATACCAGAACTTCTTGATCCTATCTGATTCTAACTTAGTAACAATTAATCAGTCTCTCCCCATCTTAGCCTGCCCTTACTCTCCTTAACTTTTCATAAAATCATCTTGTTTAGACTCAACATATAAGTGAGATCATGTTGTTTTTTGTCTTTGTGTACCTAGATTATTTGAGCTCCAGTTCCATATATGTTATTACAAATGAAAGGATTTCTTTTTTATGGCTGAATAGTATTCCACTGTGTACATGTACCACATTTTCTTTATTCATTCATTAGTTGATGGACTCATAGGTTGTGTTTCTTGTCTGTCCTGAATAGTACTGTAAAAATCATAGGTGTATAGGATGTTTCTTGAAAAGTTATACGCTAAAGATGAATAGACCAAAGTTGGGAGGTGTTATCTGTCTGGTGGGGAATGTGACACTCAGATCACATTCTTCCTGAGTAGTAGAAAAGTGCACATATTTTGCTAATAGGAAAAGTAAGGTAGAGGGATCCTTTGATGGTGTGAATAAGAAAGTAATGCAAAACTAAAGAGGTGGGACATTTGACATTTTTTTTTGTAGTTTTTGAGACAGGGTCTGGCTATGCAGTTCAGGCTGGCCTTAAGCTCACTTTGTAGCCCTGGCTGGTCTCAAACTCACAATGCCTCCTGCCTCAGCCTCCTGAGTGCTGGTATTACAGGCTTGCACCACCACGCTG
Organism: Chinchilla lanigera; assembly: GCF_000276665.1. Classification (NCBI taxonomy): domain Eukaryota; kingdom Metazoa; phylum Chordata; class Mammalia; order Rodentia; family Chinchillidae; genus Chinchilla; species Chinchilla lanigera. The sequence goes on from NW_004955409.1 coordinate 34,157,874, forward strand.
GATGTGAGACTTTAATTAATACATGGAGGACATTTTATCAATAATAGGAATGAGGTAATGATGGATACAGATGCAAGGAGGTTTACACATTTACACAATAGATTGAGAGAAATGAGAAGATTTATATTTTATCTCTTAGATATAGCACAAAAACATGGCCTGGGAATAGCAGAGGTATGGAGTAGGCATTTTGAAGATAAAGGAGAAAATTTTTAAAAATTGGAGGAAGCTTTAGGAAGTATTTACATGTGAAAATTTTCCTAATATCTGGTGGAGGTTTATTACATGTTGTACAAGGACAGTACTGCAAGGCCTGTTGGTTATAACAGTAGACTTCCTTGCAGTCACTTTTGAGATTAAAAACTAGTACATATTTTTGCGTGTAGTTTCTCCAAGCCTCAACTATAAGAAAGATACTTGGTGATTTGCACTAGTCATGGTGTAGAGAACGTAACTTCATGACCTGAGTTCAGGAGAAAGCAGTTAACTCTGTATATGTTTGAGTGGGCTTCCTCTCCGTGGTGTGAGAGCAGCTGGTGAAGGTGAGTTTACCAGTGAAAGTTTTGGATATATTTGCACATTATGAATGCCATAATTATACACAGACAATTTTGGCTGTAATTTGCCTGGGAAAGTGAGATGCTTATAACACTTATCACTCTGATTCCTAAAATGTATTTTCCATTATTACCTTATAAATTCCCTGTGACTGGTACAATATGGGACAATTTTCTGAAACCATTCCTTAAGCCAGGAATTCTGCATAGAAAAGTCTTAAACCTGGTAGGTCTCAGAGTATTGATCACTTTCTAATCTAGTTTTGACTTTGCCTTGAAATTTCAGTCAAAAGAATTAAAAGACTTTGCCCTTATCTAAAAGCTATCATCTATAATCCTTGCACTCACCCATTTTAGAATCCGGGTAATAGAATATTACATTTGCTTACCTGTGAAAGCCCAAATCAAAGTTTTTAATATCAGCACTTGGCTCACTATCACTCTTACTTCTCCATACTCAGTTTACTAGCAATTCTACGCCACTCCCTACCATGTTCTGACTGCAGGATTTGGATGGTCAGAGCAGCTATGTGGTTGTCTGGTGTCAGAGAATGTTAGCAGTGCTACAAATTTCATACAAAAAATGGGAAAATGTAAAAATGGTGCATTTCAGATATTCTGTGTTGACAATAAATCTCTTAGCTATCATTTGGTTCATCTTTGATGTACTACCAGAAACTACTAGAAGCTGGTGAGTATGCCTGTGTCTAAGTCTCTGTGTATTCCCTGTGAGTGTGTGTGTGTGTGTGTGTATGCCTCTGTGTGTGTGTATGTGTGTTATAAAGCAATTTCATAAGCCTTCAGAAAATACTGCTGTCTTTGCCTCCATTCTTCTTTTTTAACCTTTTACAAATAGCCAAAATAATGTATGGATCTGCAATTTTGCTGTCCTTTTCTCTCAGATGCAGGCAATAAAAGTTGATTTGCACTAACAAGCTAAAAGCTCTGAGTGCTACCAAACTGTGATGCATTCCAGGAGGGAGGGCAGCTATCCGAGCCTATGCTGGTAGAAAGCGTTTTCACAATAGACCCCAGAAAGATTTAGAATCCAAGCCTGGGATTCAATCTATTGTTCAGAAGTCAGCTGGTGTGGAAGAAAAGGTTCAACTGAAAATTGGTCAGAGTGGAGACCATCTTCCTCTTTTTCTGCTTTTCATTTCGGAATAGTTTAGATATACAATGACCACTGCACTTTAAGCCCTCCCTCTCTTCCTCCATACTTCTGCAAGGGTTCTGGTTACAATAGGTTCAGAGCATTACCACTAATAAGACCTAAAAACATAAAACATGTTTGTGAGAAAATACATGCCAGAAAAATCCACACTAGAAATGTAGCATGTTTGTGCTATTGGCTGGAAGTTGACATTTCCATTAGTTGCAAAGAAAACAAACAAACATACAAAATATAGCCAAGCAAAATGTAAAGTAAACATGAAAAGCTTCCATGAATAATGTGCATCTACCCCCTCGCATTTGATATTTCATGGGTAAATGTGCTCAATGTGCTTGAAAAGATGTTACTGTGGTCCTGCATAAAATTACTGACTAGAAAAATAAAACTGCAAATTTGCCAAGGTAGATTAAGCCTCAAGAAAGTATACATGAGGGTTCTTAAAATATAAACGTATAACTGCATAGTTTCAAATCTTAACTGTTAGACGGAGTAGATTGACCACTGTGTGATCAGCATGATTGTTCTGTCCAGAGAAGAAAGGTGGGGCGGGACAGAATGGAGCTGCTGTGAAGAAAGGGATGGTACAGAAGGAAAAAGCAGCCCAAATTAGCAAAGCAGAGCCCCCATTTTTGCATCTTGAGTACACTCACATCAACAAAAACCAGAAAGATAAAGAGGACTATCACAATGAGATTAGAAAAAAACTACTCCTCAGATCACAAAATCTCTTCATAAGGTATGGAGCACTGGAGCAGTAGTGGCTTAAGAACTTGGATTAGACCCAAAGAGCCTCATGTTTAAATCTCAGCTGCCTGTGCAATTTTGAGTTATTTATTTAACTTTGCACATGTCAAAGACCATTAATGGAGCCCTTTTAGGTAGTTATAGGTTTACATGACAATGTACACAAAGTTCTTGACGGCAATCTGTAGGACTCAGTGTTAAGCATTACTATTGAGTAACTACAAGCATGCACTTAAAAATAAACCATGTGGGGTTGAAAATGCTTAGCTTCACAAGTAAATATACTTTCTTAGTTGGTAAACAGTAAGTAGTAGTAGTAGTGATGGGAGTATTGGAAATAGATGATATGTGCCTGGTCCTCAGCTCTGAGAGATCTGAATACTGATCATCGTGTCTTTTCAGGCTCTGGGTACTATTTTTGCCTGTTTAAAATTAAAATTGTGTAAAACAGTATTAACACCTTGCTGGAAACATAACCTTCCAGCTCTGTTAAGAAGATGGTTCCTTTCCTGCCTACTCGTTTCTTGGCACAATACATATAAACCAGCCAGTAGGAGAATATCTTAAAGGTTAATGGGTTTTGTAAAAAACTTTCCTGGTAGAATTGCTCCCACCCTAAGAACCAGCGCTTATGCTGTATGTCTTTGTAGACTGGGGTGGGAGGCAGTGAGGAAAATGAAGTCTTTAAGTGGTCCCTGAGAGAGACGGTAAGTGAAGTTTAATATTTCAATTTTCCCCTTTCAGATCTGTAGCCAACCAGCCAAGCTATTTGTTCCCACCCATGAGACTGTGTATTCCTACCTAAAGAGGTTTCATATCCGGAGGGTGAGCATCAGGATTGTCCCGACCACCATCTTTCAGCAGCATGCCTGGGCAGGACCCATGTGCAGCAGCAGTTTTTTCCAGCTACTCATTTATCTCTTTCATCAGTTCATTGTAAAGGTTCTCATGTGGCCCTGGGTGTGATCTTAGAAAGGAGGAGCAGTGCAAGAGTCTAGGAAATGTTCTTCAATTTAGACACAGTGCTAAAAAGCCAGCTCCATACTCTACTTTCTCTTTGGATTGTATAAATCTTTTGCCTTTTAAACAGCCAGCTCCTGATACCACTGTAAATTGGTTGAGATCCTTACTTGTAACTTCGTTGACTAAACTTTTTCTCTTACTCCGTCTACTCCTTCCATGCTCTCAAAGGAGTAGTGAGCGTTCTTCAGCGTAACTGTGAATGTCTTCTCCATCTCATAGACTCTGTTAGCAATTCGGCCTAACACTGTTGGGGTCGCTTCAGTAGGGAATGCTTCTAAGGTGATGCTTAGCTGTGAGCTGTCAACAGGGAATGTTGTATAAACTGGGGAATGAGTGGGTGCCTTACTTATGAGAGGAAATGTTGGGGTACTACTACAAGAGCATCCTTGTCATCTGGACTCTCCTCACTCTTTTTCAGTCTCTCCAGTTGCAGAAGTTGCATGAAGAAGTAAAAGTTACTTTAAAAGCATTTTAATAGTGAGGTAATGTATAAACTAATTTTTCACACATGCATCTACCCTGCCCACCAACCCTGTGCATATCGAATTCTTCATGAACATCAGGAAGATAAACACAAGCCAACTGCACCAATAAATCGAAAGTATTTTGACAATCAAATGATACATAAAGATATTGAGAAAATGCATACCTTGGAAAATTTTCTCAAAAATAATTTTTGTGTTCCCCTTGTAAGAAAAAATTGAAAGTAAAAAATGTAGGATCGTATAATTTTAAACTTTTGTAAAAGAAAAATAGCTCATCCAGTCTCTGTTCAAAGGCTAGTGTACACTTACAAACTAAATTATCATGTTGTAAAACAAATAATTTTATTTAAGAATTTCTAGCTTGGAATTAAAGCACCCAAGTCCTGACTTAATGCACTTCACTATTTTACTCTTTTATTAATATTCTAAAAACTTTGTGACTGTTCATGATGATTCCGTACACAGAAATGAGCACAAACACCACATCCTTGAAATTTATTATGTCATTTTAGCACTTCCTTGGTATACTTTTCTTACAGAATGGATCAAATATTCCTTTAGCTTTTAGTCTTAGAAAAAAACTTTAAGTAAGTCTAAGTAAGCTGCAAGTCCATTAAAAGTAATAGAAGGAGATAGAGATCAGCTCTAAGTAAACCCTGTGTTAAGGAATTTATCTTTCAAGTATTCACCTCCTCTGGAAGATAAGGAAGGTTTTCTTACCCAATTAATTGAGACAGTTAAACTAAATGCCATGGCAAAGAGATCCAAATTTTTCCATTACCAAGCCACTTCCACTGAAACTTGGCAACAACACCGTAAACTTGTGTAACATGATAATGTAGCACTTCTAGGAACACTCCTGTGCCTTAGAATTAACAGATTTAAACACAGGCTTATTAAAAAAATGGTGACTAATAGACATTGGTAAAACAGCTACTGATTCCAATTCTAAAGCTGCCCTTCCCTACCTCATAATGTAAAAGGAGATTGGTATTTGAGTGTATAATATCATTGTCACTCATGATATAGCTTCCGATAGGGGATCAAGAATTGGTCCGTGGTTTTTCTGGAAACTAGGGGGCCAACCTAAGGTGAGGGTAGTAATATTCTACAAGTAATATTGACTTTGCCCAGCTTGTTTCTTAATGCTGTTCTGCCGTTTATTGTCTTCACTTCAGTTGCCAGTGTACATATTCATTTAGACCACTGGAGATTGAGCTCCTTGAGATAAGTTGTTTTCCTCCTTTCTTATTCATTTTTAAAAATTTTCTTTTTAATATGTTTTAAAAATAAAAGAAGGAAAACATATTAATAAACAGATATCCATTTACAAAATAGCATAAGAACAATACAAGCAATACATAGTTACAGACAAGGTGGTAGGAAATTAACAATAGTGTTATGCATTGATATCTTTAAAGTGGTTTCTCAGGAAAACAAATAGGGACATGCAAGACTGATCAATGGATAAAAAAATTGTGGTACTTTTATGTAATGGAATATTACTCAGCTATAAAGAGATATAAACTCAAGGCTTTTACAGGCAAATGGTCACAACTAGAGACCATGCTCATAAGTGAAATAAACCATACCTCCATGTGTAAGTGATGTATTATCTCACTAGTATAAGAACCTGAAAGAGTGAGTAAAAATTAGCAGGTGTGACAGACACTGAAACGAAAGAAAAATTCTCAAAAGTAAAGAGCAACTGGGGTGAGGGAAAAGAGAAAAGAAAGAAGGAGAAATTACGTATGTATGTATATACAGGATAGCTAACACAGTTGTACTACTGACTTCTATCATTTTACTGAAAGAAACAGTTAATGATTAACTATTTGATCAATCTTATTCATTTTTGTTTCCACACTGTGACTAGTATAATGCTTCACATTACATAGGATTCAGTTATTTGATAAAAAATAACATTCTAATTTTACATGGTATTTCTTTCCACACTGTTTTAAAAACTCCACGAAGAATCTATATATATAAATCCTTCAAAAAGTGCTTTCGGATGGTATGTAGTTGAACATGTGTGTGCCTGTGTAGTCTGTGTGTGTGCATGTGTGTTTTTCAAATAGATGGATGCATAAAAATTCAAGGACAGTTTATTGTACAGAATGAGCAAATATATTTGTGCATAAGTTCTTTCGAAAATTTTTTCCACTTTTTTGTGATTGGGATGAACCTAGGGCCTCACACACGCTAAGCACATTCTTTATCACTGAACTGCGCTGCAAGCCTATCCCAGTGCTTTTCAAATGAATTAATGAGTGAAAACAGAAAGAAAGACATCATGCAGGCTGTTTTTGTCAGAGGCCACTCGATACAAAAAGTAGAATTTGCAGAGGTCCATTGGGAGGAAATAAGTATAAACATAATGACTGGCAGGCACATCCTCAATATTTAGAGAAGGACACTTACTGGATATTTGTCTTTACAAGCAGTTAATACGCAGAGTTTCCCACTGCCATGTTAGTAAGCAACTTGCTCCCCGAGGCAAGAAGGAGATTCTGAATAATTGTGGTTTCCAGAAAAATCCGTAAATTGGATTTAGACTGGTCGTTTGCTTATTACAATGACCCATCACCGTAATTTTAAACACCATGAAACATATGCAAAATGAAAATAGTTTAAGTAGTTGAATTGGGATCTCAGTTATCCCTAAGAAGTTCCATATAATATCACAGCATGAAGACAATGACCATAGTAATCATGATGTGTCTACTTTTACTAATAAATAATAAGCTTGAGGAATTTATATTTCATTTTAGTGCAGAGACCATTAAAACCAACATCAAATTCAATACCTTTGTTTTTGTACTTCCACTGCTGCTGGATATTGCAACCCTTGTAAAACACAACAAAACAAACAAAAATGGTTGGTTGAGACTCAGCATTAACATTTTGGATCAAAAACAATCATGGAACTTCTCAATAAATTTGAATTTTTAAGTCTGACTAAAAATCATTAGTTAAATCTGATGAGGATAAAGTGGCAGTAAAAAAAAAGTGCTATATGTGGAAGAGGTATCTATAGGATAAGGCATTCTTCATTCAAACTTTCTCTCCTATTCCCAGTGAGGTCCCACTCTCTGAAACTTTACAATTATTTTCAAACATAAGCAAAACTAGGTTGAATAGTGAAATATACCCCATATTTCCATTAAAAATGTTAATTCTTATCAGTACTTGGCAAGTCTTCTTCCAGCTACTTGCTGCCTATACCTTAAAGATTATTTTAAAGCAATTACAGAGTATAATTTCATCTGTAAATATCTCAGTATTTATCTGTAGAGTATTACAATTTTTTGCATAACAATAATGCCATGAAGTAATTTTAGTAGCAAGGGTGAAAATTACACAAACTTAAATTTCTTTGCTTAAATTTGATTTACTAAAACCTCATCAGAATTGTCATGACTTAAAAACTGTTCAGCCAGGCTTTAGTAGAGAAAAACATAATAGGAGAGGAATTTTTAAAAAACAATGACTAGCCATTCTTGTAATTTTCTCTAGGATAGAAACATGCATGTAAGAAAATTTAGAAACTGATAATTCCAACAGGGTTTTAAGGTTGTCTGGTCCCTAAGGGCCTAATAGCAGCCACAAATATTCAAGATCATACAGTTGGTGGGTGAGAGAGATAGGATCCCAAGCCAGGTATCCAAGCCTATCAGCTTAACTTCTGGCTCTTTTCTGCCCTCTGTCCTTTTCTGGATACCTCTCCTGGACCAGTGCTCATTATCTGCAGACCAGTCTGGAATGTGGATTATCCAAGCATGTTTTGTCTTTCCACAGGCATTATATTCTAAACCTCCCACATCTAATGTGCTGGGTTCTCTAATGTAACATAGAAAATGTAGCAGATAGATACAATTATGCTGCATGTTGAAACTGATTAAAATTTCAGATCTTATATTAAGTGCACTGTGATTATTGCTGAATGTAGGAAAATGGAATTCTGAAAAAGTTTTCCAAACTCTATGGCTTCCGCAAGATTCCCTAAGCTCATTGCTAAGAACCTGTAAGTACTGATAACTAAGCTTCACGTTCACACTCTTGCTGAATGGAAGATAAAATTTCAAGTACTTATGCCTAGCTGAGCAGCACTTCCTTCTTGCATAGATTTAAAATGAAAGTTACTCTTAATCTGTGTGTGGAGGTGGTCTTTCCTTGCTTTTTACATTACACTTCTCATAAGAAGCAGGAATAAAACTGTGTCAATGAAGTTTTTTACCTTTCAGGCTATGGAGAATACAGGATTCTGATGTGAATACTAGTAGCTTCCACTCACTCACTCTTGCTTCCTCCTCATTTGCAGGCCCCAGTGAGGGGGAAAGAATAGTTATGAATTGGGACCTGTACAGTTTGATGGAAGGAGAGTTCAAGAGGAGCTAGATGATTCTAATGGGAGAGTTTTCTGCTAACTCACTAAAAACAAGGAACATAGATTAAGAAGAAAGTCAATGGTCTTCTGGAGGCTATAGTTCTAGTGCTCTGTTGGACTTATGTAATGATTGCTTGCTGGTAGCCCCTTCTCCTTGCTTAACTAAATCCTTCCCTTCTTTTGAAACTAAGATTAAGTTCCCTTTCCCTCATAAGAGTTTGTTCAACTCTCACAATACTCTGGGACTGTTTCTCTTCATTATGGTATAAATGATTGACTTTTTTCACTCAAGAAAGAAATGAGAGGATTTCTATAATTAATTTCTAGGAAGACACTGGTGGAGACCACTGTGATGCAGCCCTGAGCATGCCTTAAATTAATGAATGGGCTTTTCATATTTCCTTGTGAATCTGTCCAAGGTCTAGGCTCCTTATTTGGAGATGGGCAGTGAACTCATAGTAAGTGAACTTCTGTGAGTTACTGATTTTGGTGGATGAAGTTACTGATAACGGTGGATGAAGCCAGAAACCTCAAAGAATAAGAGAAGATCACAGCCAAGGTCACCTGGATCCAACCCAACTAGATAAAGACTAGCCTCAGGCATCTCACTCCTGGGTGGATTAACATATCTTACTTGGAGAGCTCCTTACATGGTTCTGCCTATCTTGAATGTTCCCCTCTCTTCTTCTGGTGACTAAGTAAATATGGTCCACCCAGAGAAGGTCTGGGTCTTAACCCTGGGGGAATCTCGAGTTCTGTGAGAGGGCTTTGATCCTCCTGGAGCCCTGAAATCATTCCATTTGCACCTTTTATGTAGCCTTTGCAGTGCACTCGTTCAGGAGATTGTAGACCTAATAAGCCTGCAATAAAAAAGAGATATTATTAACCCAATAAGGCAATAGATCAGAAGGCTGATTACTGATAAACATAATTTTGTATATCCTGATAAACATAATTTTGTATATCCCCTTCTGCATATTTGTTGATATTAAATTATAAAGATTTGAGTATAATACAAATTCCTAGATGGAGCAGATAACAGGAGGAAACATTCCAGAGGGATATAATTGTCATATCCTTCAGGAAAAGTGACCACCTGCTGCCTCCTATACGGGTACAGAGTGGGAGGTGAAGGGACCACAAAGAGCTACCTCGGTCACCAACCAAGAGAACTTAGCTGTCAACTCCTGCATCTGCATTATTACCCAATAAGGACCAGCTGTATGTTTTTCTTTGTTGAACAAAACCTGCAATCATTGTTTCCAAGCAATATAAAATTGTGAAGGTAACTTACTTGATACTTAACTCATACATGTACTGTTTTTTCCTGTTAATTTTTTTGTTTTATCAGTACATGTTTGTAGTGCATGCACTTCATAGTCACGCCAGGGAGTGGGATCATGTACATACTACAGATAATTTCTTTTGTTTTTCACCCCCCTTTTCCTTCCCACCACCCTCCCTCTCTCCTTCTCTAATTCCCCAATTCCAGTTTTCATTGTTGTTGATTTAATTAACCTTAACTCATGTAATGGCATATAATGCTACATTCATTGAGGTCATCAGGTTCCTTTCTGTCTTTATCCTATTTACTTTCCCTTTCCCTTCTCCGTGTCCCTTGCCCTTGTTCCCTCAGACCACTTCCCTACTGAGAGGTCCCTCCCCTTGTCCTCTTCTACCCACCTTTTATCATTCTCTTTTTTGCTTTGCTTCACTCAAATGGAGATACCATACAGTATTTAAGTTTGTGTGTCTGATTTATTTCACTGAACATATTTTCCAAGTGTGTCCATTTTCCTACAAACAACCCAAGTTTAGAACTGAAATTAGAAATTCCATGTGATCCAGCTATCAGCTTTCTAGATATCTTCCCCAAAGAGCTTAAAACATCATATTATAATGATACATGCATACCAATGTTTATAGCAGCACAATTTGTAATAGTTAAATCCTGAAGCAACCTTTATACCCATCAACAGATGATGAATACAGTAGCTTTATGCAATGGAATACTACTTGACTATAAAGAATGACAAATTTGAGACATTTGTAGGAAAATGGATGCACTTGGAAAATGTACTTAACATATATATTTTCCTATTGGCCTTTTAATCTTATGAGAGCATACTCCTTCTCCTGTACTAAGTTGTAAATCCTACCTCAAAGAGAAGCTCCACATTTTTAGACTCAACTAACCTACAAATTCCACCAAAAAGTCAAGCTAATCATTTTTATATTTTCAACACACAAATGGGCAAAACAGACATTCAGTATAATTACCATTGCTGTTGGTAGTCCAAACCAAACACTGAAGTGTTGAAATAAAAAAGCCACTTATAAAGGCAAAAGCTGGTTTTACTTGATAATATAAAGTTATAATAGACTTCCAAATGAATAAGAATCCTGATGCAAAATGCCTAATATTAAGAATAGAATGTTATTGGTATAATTATACTGCTGTGATTCAAGACATTTAGAGCTATTGTAAATCATACCAGTTATCACTACCTAGGAATTTTTTTGAAGAATAAAAACTTGGGTTATCTTGAAGCCACTTACAGTGAGTAGCCCAGATAGTTATAAGGTAGTCCAAATTCTGGATTACCTTTTTGGACCTGTAGGTTTTTCACAAACCATTCATAATATCAGAGAATAAGAAGAGTAAAACATTGAAGGCTTTCTTTCAAACAACACAAAAGGAATTATTGAGTCTCACTTTTAAAAGTAGATGCAGGCAAGCAGCTTCATCACTCTTAAACTTACTTTGAATCTGCTATTGAGGATGTTATAAAAGACACCATTGAGTGTCTGTCATAAAGTACCCTAACATTAGACATTTATCTCAAAGTTTGTGGTTAGAAACTTTTTTGTTTTCCCAAAAGAAACTGTATGCTTTGTGCTCTTGGGCATATTTTCTGCCCTGATTTGGATAAGAGGAAACCTAAATGCTTTTTTATGCTTAGCCAAGAAACCATATTAAGCTTTCTCATACATTCACTCATTTTCTTCCCTTAGCCATGCTTTTATTCTTTAATTTGCATTGTATTCACTGTTTTATTTTATTCTTGTAAATTTGGAAGCTGACCTAAAATTATTTCTGGGAGCATGTGGCATAGAAATACATAAAAATGAAGTCACACTCAGCATTGAATGGGGAGGTAACCTCGCTATGAAAGTCTTTGGTACCCGCATCAGCACTGAAATGACAGTCATCAGGCCTGACATACACTGAACAGACCTGTGAAAAGCTAGATGATGGGCAACTATTAGAGAAAGCTTACCTGAGCACATAAAATAAGGGGTTACAAAAATATTGAGCCTCTAGATATTGTGAGATAAAGAGAAAATATGGCTGAGTCTGTCTTGCAGATAGGGAACTTTTAGTCAAGAAAATGCAGCTTGCTCAAGAAAGCTCAGGTAGCAAGATACAGAGCAGAAAATGTTCTCTTGAATAACAGCATAGCATTAATTTAGTTACTCCTGACTGACTCCAATAACTGATGATTTCTATGGCAACATTACCTGAAAGTCTGGGCCAAAACATATTAAGCACAATTTCAGTATTTGCTGACACATGTGAGAACCTGCTTATATCCTTGGATAGGGAATAAAGCATCAGATCTTACTATTTCTAGGTCAAAAAGCTGTGCTACAGTAATCGTTTATGCAAGTGTGTTTAGTGACCACTCTGAGTACCCAACATGAATGTTAAAAGGCAGAAGCACCGATCGTACTTATTTGCCAACAGCTCCAGGTATAGCAAGGCGGTCATGACTATTCATCATACAGACAACCCTGGATAGGAAAGCCGAAGGCCAAGGCTGACGTTTAGCCAGGTGAGAAGGGGCTGGAAATTCCCTTAGGCTGGGAAGAGAAATATCCATTTCTACATGAGTTATGATAGAGAGAAAGGTCAAGTCGTCAAAGACAGAATTTGGGAAGTTAGAACCGGAGGTTGAGTTCATTAGTGCAAGTGACCTTTGTTGCTAGGGATGAAACTTCTCTATCTTTTAAACAAATTTCAGTTTTACAGCAATTTTAGATTTATAGAAAAATTGTGCAGAAAATAACAGAATTAGTCCATTGTAATGTGTCTAGTAACATCTTGTATCAATGCAATCTATTTGTGCTAATAATGAAACAATACTGTATTGGTAGTATTAACAAAAGAGCATCATTCACTGTCTCGGTCACTTTTCTCTCTTCGTTGAGACAAAATACCCAACTCTCAAAATTAAGGAAGGAAAGGTTTATTTAGCTCACAGTTTGTGGAGGTTTCAGTCCATACTTGGCTGGCTCCAAGGCAGAGTGGCACATGGCAGAGGGCAACAGTTCATGGCGGTAGAATACAACAAAAACAAGAGCAAAAGGGAGGAATGGCAGCAAACAGCCTCTTCCTCTCCCTTATATATGCAAACTACCCTCTCCAGGGCAGGTATAGCACTCACACCCAATCAATGAAAACTCTAAAATCCCACATCATGACTGCATGAGGATTTGGGGGACATGCAGACATAAACCTTCACATTAGAGTTTATGTTTGGTGTTGTTAAAGTCTTTGTTTAGACAAATATGCTATATTGGGTATACACTACTACACTACTCTACGGAATAGTTTCACAGTCCTAAATTGCCTGGTGCTCATCATATACATCTATTACTTTTCCCCCAACAATGTCTGCTTTTTTTTTTTTTTTTTTTTGGTTTTTCCTCCGGTACCGGGAACCGAACTCACGACCTTGCGCTTGCCAGGCAGGCGCTTTGCCGCTGAGCTAAATCCCCAGCCCCTATATGTAGCTTCTTTAGCCCAGTTTGTTTTGCTTAGCAGTACAAATGTAAGTTTCTTCCATTTTTTTGTAGCTATCTCACTTTATTTTATTTGTGAATGACATTTTGTTGTACAGACATTCTGCCATTTGATTATTCCTTTACTTATTAAAGAACATCTTGATTGTGTCTAACTTTTGACTAAAGAAGCTACTATAGAGATTAGCGTGCATATCTTTATGTGAGGACAAGTTTTCAATTCATTTGGGGAAATACCACTGATTCTGATTATTTGATTTTATAAGAAAACTGTTAAAATTTGTAGAGTTGATGACTGTCTTCTAAAGTGTCCTTCCAGTTTTATATTCTGATCCACAATGATGAAGAGGTTTGATTTCTCCAACTGCTTATAAGCATTTGAAATTGCCAATATTTTAAATTACAGTCATTCTAGTGGGCATGTCACAGTGTCCCATTACTGTTTAGTTTGAAATTCCCTAATAGCATATGACATCAAACTTCTTTTAATTTTGTTGTTTTCTTGTGTATATTTTCTCTGGTGATGTAGCCATTCAAATATTTTCCCATTTTCTATTTAGATTTGTTTTCTCATTGTTAAACTTTCTGAGAGTGCTTTATATACTTTGCATATAAACCTTCTATTAAATATGTAGTAAGCAGTTCATTCTCTTTAACTGTCTTTTACAGAACTGAAATTTACGTCTAGTGAAATACAATTTGTTAATTTGATCTTTCATAAATCATGCAGTTGGTGCTCTATTTAAAGAGTTATCATGAGACCCAAGTCATCTAGATTTTTCCCATTACCTTCTAGAAATTTCATATTTTTCCATTTTTATTCAATCTATGGTCTGATTGAGCTATTTTTGTGAGGGCTTTAAGGACTATTTCTAGCTATTTTGTTTGTCTACATACATATGTTCACTTATTCCAGTACCATTAGTTGAAAAAAATGTCCCCACTGGATTTTCTTTGCTCCATTTTCAAAGATCAGTTGGCTCGGTATTGGCACTATTTCTGGGCTTTTGATATTATGAAATTGCTGTATATTTTAAGTTTTTCACCAGTACCTTGATTATGATAGCTTATCCTTACTGAAGTTGAGTATCATGAGGACTTTACTGTTCTTTTGTATTGCACTGGTATTTCTAAATCTTTTGCTTCTCATATAAATTTTACAATTTGCATGTTACTGTTTACAAAACAACTTTTAGGAATTTTTCTAGAGGTTACACTGAACCTAGTTACTCTTTTTATTCATGATCATGAGATAGCCCTTCATTTATTTGGCTCTTCGTTTTTTTATTATATTTTATGATTTTTCTTATATAGAGTTTATGCATATTCTGTTAAATTTACAACTAACTATTTTATTTTGAGGTTGTGTTAAATACTGTTTCACTTTTAATTCAAATTCTAATGGCTTAATGATGGTGTATAGAAAGGAAATCAAGTTTTCTGTATTGACCTTGCTGTACTTACCTATCAGTGCACTGATTTTGTTTATTCTTTTGAGTATTCTAGATAGATAAATGTACAGCTTATGAACAATGACAATTTTATTTCCTTTTTCTTCCTAATCAGTATATCGTTCATTTTATATGTGTCCTTACTAGGTATTACTTCCACTACAATGGTAAACTGCAGTGGTGACATAGAATATCCTTGTTTTGTTCCCAATCTTAGGGATAAAACAACTAGTTTCTCACAGTTAGGTTTAATGTTAGCTGTAGCTTTGTTTTTCCTGTAGATGTTTATCAAGTTGAAGCAATTCTCAATTCCCAGATTTTGAAAGCTTTTTATTATGTGCATCAATATATATTGGAATTTTTGTAAATTCTATTTTTGTGGTCTATTGATAATAGTCCTGGCTTTTTTCTTATTCAGACTATTAATATGGTAAATTACATTAATAGACTTTCTAATATGAACAGCCTCACATGACTCAAGTGATCCTGTTTGGCTGTGGCATAGAATTATTTTTCTTAATTGTTTGGATAGGATTTAATATTTGCCTTAGAATTTTTGGATCCATGGTCTTAAGAGATGTTAGCCAGTAATTTTCTTTCCCAGTTATGTCTTTCTAGAGTTTCTTTATTAAGGCAATGCTGACCTAATATAAAAACATAGTATTACTTTTGCTTTTATTTTGTAGAAGAGACTATAGAGAATCCACCTCAGCTATTCCATTTTCTTCCAGGGTATGCTTTGTCTTGAGGCCACACATGCTGATGCTACGTGAAGTGATGATAAGGATGAGGCTTTCAGGCAAAGCCTATTTTTAAAGGGGCCTATAGGAGGATTAACTTTCCTGACAACTCCAAGTTTCCATGTCGATACTAGTATAAGCTATTGATAATTAACATTACTAGTTATAGCTCAGCCTTCAAAGTGCTTATTCTAAAAAGTCTAGTACATTTGTAGATAGAACCAGAGAGAAGTCCTAAAACAATTATTGCAGCTATAAACCAAAAAAGCTCTATCCATTTACATAGTGGATAATGAAGTATTGATTATACATTGACACTGTAAGCTCTGGTTGCAGATGCAAAGTACGCCATCAACAAATCGTCTTAAGGTATGAGGAACATGCTGTGTTCACTGATGTTTGAAAACAAAGTAAAAAACAGTACTTTTAAATGTATTTGAGTAGCATTTTAAAATCAGCTACATATTGGAATAAGAAAAAAAAAAAACTACCTCTTGATCTCAGTCTATATCCAGATCTGAAATATGAGGACTACTCTTACAAAGTTCTATTTTTAATGTATGTTTAAAGTATTTCAGTGAATAAGAAGTTAGCCAGACATGCTTCTTGCCTAGAAAATAATATTATAATTATAAATGTCATTCTAAAACAAATGAGAGTAAGATAGGTGACTTAAAGGGGACCCTAACACAAAACCACAGGGCA
This sequence comes from Chinchilla lanigera, assembly GCF_000276665.1. Lineage (NCBI taxonomy): Eukaryota > Metazoa > Chordata > Mammalia > Rodentia > Chinchillidae > Chinchilla > Chinchilla lanigera. Next base: position 34,173,949 of record NW_004955409.1, read on the forward strand.
AGGTTTGGTTAAATGTTTCTTGAAAGGGCCAGATAACAAATCTTATAGTCCTTGTAAGCTGCAATCTTGCATGTAACTACTTTGCTTTTGTAGCACAGAAGCAGCCATAGGAAACAGGCAAAAGTATGAACATGGTTGCACCTTGATAAAACTTTATTTGTAAAGTAGGTGGCTAGAGAGATTTGGTCTATAGTCAGTCTGCAGTTGCCAATCTCTGCTGCTAAGTCTGAAAGGAAAAAAGAATGCTGTGAAAAATGTTTTCCAAATGGTAAAACTCTGTCCAAATGTAAAGTTGTCATTCATTGAGTGTACCGAAGACTGATGCAATGTATAACCTGGGGTTACTACACAACTGATAGTCACTGATGGGAAGCCAGTTTGTCTCTAGGTAATCGAGGGAGTGACAATAACAAAGGATAATAAAACTCAAAGTCATTTTCTTAGAAGAAAGAGAAGAGGGAATAAACCTTTCATATTTCTTTTACATTTATTCAAATGATTTTGTCTTCCCAGGAGATTAGCAAATTTTAAATACACTTTTGTCTTGTCTCTCTGATGAACTTGGGGATTTAACCTAACTCCCAATTTAATTTGATCTTCTATCCCTTCCCCTTTCCACCTTCTAATAATTGCAATTAACCTAAAACCTCTCTGGTGCTAAGTCAGGAGTCAGGTATTCTGTACATCAGCCAACTGTATCTGAGTTTGGTAAGTCTCTTTATAATCTAACAATTTCCTTTGCTTTTTTTTTTCACCCCATAGTTTAAATTCATTCAAATCTGCCTCTCTTCAAAACTGCATTTCCATTTTTTTTCAGAGTTTAGCAAGTAGGCCTTTTGTCTCCCACTTTTAGAGCTAAGTAGATTGCTTCATGCTGCTGGTTAAACGTTTTATCATTATGAGACTAAGCAGCTGTAGGTCTCTGAACCTGAGGGATTTGCCCAACCAGAGTGGTCTCTGTGGTAATCTGCTCTCTACCATTCTGTTCTCAAATTGGGCTCCCTGAACACAAATCTGTTTGTTTTAACAGCTTAGACACTTTGACAACTATCTTCTGTAACATATGCAGAGTAGACATGCAAAATGTTACTGCATAGCTGAAATCTTTAGCATACAAGTGGTTTCAACTGGAATTATGCATGTTTTTTAATAATTCATAATCAGTTAAGATTTTTAATTGTTTCCGACTCTTTAGATGTAGCTCATTTGAAAGTATGATTACTACTTTTCCAAAACAACAAAAGCTTTGCAGGTAATTCATATGTGAACAGTAGCACAAGTTTTCATTGCTCTATTAATTACTCCTATGCAGAATTTCAGGATTCAGCAACTCTTTTCAGTGTGTTCTTAGAGGAGTGTTGCACATCTTTAAGAACATCCATCTGCAGACAGCTTTTTTTGCCTCATCTTCCAAGCTTGACTTTAAATATCAAATGTGCCTTCACTAATATAGAATTTAAAAATTGCCCATTTTATAATTTTGTCCTTGGTGATTTTTCACCAATATCTACCACTATTTTGATAACTTTATTTTTACCAGACAACTAGGTGAAATTCTGTAATGCATACCTCATACCTTGACATTCCAATACTGCAAAGTAAATTTAATGCCTACTCTCATATCTGTAACTGATGACAATCTCTTAGTGGGCAAGAACGAGAGTTATTTAATTTTCTATGTGCTATTCCCAGATGGCAACAAGTTACGGGACTGAGGAAATGTATATATATGTTTTTGCAGCAAAATACCCAATGAACTGAAAAATTATCAACCTTCCCATCTATCTTAAATTCAGAGAGAAGAATGTCATCGAAGATGCTCATGTAGTTGGTTTGGTCCTGTGGCAAATACATTCTCTTTACCTATATAGATTATAAATAATCACATCTTATCACCATAGCATAAGCATCATCCTTGTAATAAAATTGGAAATCCTGTTAACAAAAAAATATTTACTGCTCTAGAGTAAGAATGCTGAACTGCATTGAAAGTAGACTCAGGAAGTCTGTAAAAAGTAAATTTTAGCTAATTAGCCACATTAAGGAGTACTCTCAGCATTGAGAAGTATAGCTCAGTGGTAGACTGTGCGCCTAACATGGGCAAGGACCAGGTTGGCTTCTCAGCTCAGTACACACATGCACACAAAGAATGTTATGTAGAATAATAGCTAGTCTTCCACTTTCTATAAAACTAGAAGTCTGACATACAGAAGTTATTGTGGGCGTGTTAGCCAGTTATCTACTGCAGAAGCATTCTAAAAGCATATGATCAAAAACTACTGAAGTAGTAGAAGTGTCAAGAGGGACCATGGGTTATGAAGAGAGAATGAATAGTCTTTCTATCAAATGATGCTCCAATATTTACATTTCCATATGAAAAATGCTACTTTAATGAATACATCAAGTCATATACAAAACTGAATTCAAAACAGATCATAGGCATAAGACTTAAATATATGAACTTTCTAAAATAAAACTCAAAAGAAAATCTTTATAGCTTTGAGTTCAGAAATGTTTTAGATTCAATAAAAAAGGATAATCCATAAAAGAGAGAAGAAGATAAAATTGACTTCACCAAATTTAAAAACTGCTTTCAGGAGACACTATTAAGACAATTAAAAGCAAATCTTAAGCTGGGAATATTTCAATACCACATGCCTGATAAATACTTATAAAAGTAAAAAGCACCCAAAAGTTTGGCAGTAAAAAACAACCAATTAATAAAAATAGGCAAATGATATAAAAAGATCACAGCAAATAAATTAATTATAAGTAAAAATGATCATTATTCATCCCTTCCACTGACACGCTTTTAAATTTTATAGAAATGTAATTGACTTCAAGAGTTTTACCTGTTATATCTTTCAGTGGGTTAAATGTTTCTGATTTAACATTTAGTTCTTTGATACATTTTGGTTTTATGTCAGTACATGGTGAAAGATATGAATCTAAATCCAATCTTGGGCATGAAGACAGCCAGTTTTCCCAACACCATTTACTAAAGAAGCTATCTTTCCTCCAGTGTGTTTGGCCCCTTTGTCAAAGATCAAATAGTTGAATTTGCTTGGAGTTGTTTCTAAACCGTCTATTCTGCTCCACTGGTCCTCATTTCTGTTGTTGTACCAGCGCCATGCTGCGTTCAACTAAAATATACAAAGAACTCAAAAAGTTAGAACTCCCTCAGAATAAAAGACCCAATCAAAAGATGGGCCAGGGAAATGAATAGTCACTTCACAGAAGTATAAGTAGCCAATAAGTACATGAAGAAATGCTCAACATCACCAACCATTAGAGAAATACAAATGCAAACAATACTGAGATTCCTTCCTACCACAGAAAGAATGGCACTCATCAAGAAATCGAATAATAACAAATGCTGGTGAGGGTGTGGGATAAAAGGAACATTTGTATACTGTTAGTTGGAATGATAATACAAGCACTGTAGAAATCAGTATGGAAATTCATAAAACAGCTAAAACTAGAAAATTCATTTGGCCCAGTTATTTTCCTTCTAGGTGCCTTTCTGAAAGAATTAAAGACATCATATTGTAGTGATCCATGCATAGCCATGCTCATAGCAGCATAACTCATAACAGCTAAAGCTTGGAAGCAGCCTGTATGCCCAACAGGGGACTGGATAAAGAAAGTACAGTATTTATCTACTGTGGAGTACTGCTCTGCCACAAAGGATAAACTTAGGTCATTTGTAGGAAAATGGGTTCACTTTGGGACCATGATGTTAAGTGAAGTAAATCTGACATACAAGCTTAAAGATTGCCTGGTTTCTCTTATATGAGAAGCCCAGTATGTAAATGAACAGCAAAATAAAACTAAAACTAGGGAGCTAGATCTTTCTCAAATGGGAGGGAGATCACGAGATGAAAGGAGGGAATAGGAAGAGGAGGGAAAGGAAATAAGATGTGTTAAGAATATGTACCAACTCCACTATGAGTATAAACATTATGTACTACAAATATGTACTAATAAAATAAAGTTTAAAGAACTTTAGAGACAATTTATAGCATATTTGGAGGATTACTTTTGGACTTCTTATTTTACTTACTTTCATCTGTTTTGTCTATACTGTTTTGTCTTTACTTTTCATTTATTTGTCTATACTGGTGTGGGTGCCATATTATTTTGGTTATTGTGACTTTATAGTATTTTGTGGATTCAGGTAATGTAGCGTCTTTCTACTCTTTCTTGAGTTGTTTTATTTCTTTTAGTCTCTCTCTCTCCCTCTCTCTCCTTCTCTCCATTTTTTAATAAGTTTCTGCATACCTATGAAAAAGGCTGCTGTTGAATCCATAGACAAAATAATGGAGAATTAGCCAAGTACAGTGGTTTGTGCCTGTTGTCCTAGCTCTTCTGGAGACTGATCAGAGAAAGTCACTTGAGGCTTGGAGTTGTAGGCCAATTTGGGTAATGTAGCAATACCATATCTCAAAAAAAAATCAAATAGGGAAAACTAACATTTATGATATTGTTTTTAATTATTGTACATACTACAGTTTCCATTAATGTAGGTTTTTCTTATTCAGACCGATGTTTTTTCATTTTAATAGTATAGTCTTATAAATCTTTCATTAAATTTTCTCTTGAGTATTTAATACTTTTTATTTTAAAAAGAAAAAGACAACAGAAAGGTACAGAATTTACAAGATGAGAGGATACTATAATGATAGGTTATTAACAATGGTACAAGATGACAGGATATTAACAATGGTTATCATACTGCATATTGTTATCTTCAAAGTAATTGCTCAGATAACTAGATATGGGCATGCAAAATTGATCAAACAGTATAAGCACTACCTGCTCCTTTTAAAGAACTAATAGAAATTAGTAGTATAACTGTCTTAGCTACGTTGGGTATATATACATATCTCTATTTTCCTTGCCCCCATCCCACTTGTTCTCTACTTTTGACCAGTTTCTTTTCCTTTCACTATATCTATTGTACCTTTTGCATCTTATTTACTCTTTCCATTTCTTACATTACAGAGAAAATATGATGTTTACATGTGTGAGTCTGGTTTGTTGCACTTATAAAAATCCACATCTTTATCCATTCATTGGTTAATGACATTTGGGCTGTTTCAAAGATTTATCTGCTACAAACTGTGCTTCTATAAACACGGGCATACACATATTGCTGTGATATGATTTTTTTATTTTAAAGAGAATAAAAAATAAGAAAAAAACATTAAAAATGATGCAGAATATCAAAACAAGATGATAGGAAAACAACAAATGTTGTTATAGTGCATATGGTTATCTTTAAAGTAGTTTTTTATATTACCAGATATAAACATGTAAAATTTATCAAAAACATTAAGCATTAACTGTTCCTTTCAACAAACCAAAAGAAATTAGTAGTATAGTTATCTTACCTAATATATGTATTTTCCCCCTTCTTTCTTTTCTCCTTTCCCTAGGAGTTTCTTTCCCTTCACAAAATCTATTGTACTTTTCAGATTTTATTTACTCTTCCAGTTTCTTACACTAGGGAGACAATACAATGTTTATACATGTAGGTCTGATATATTTTACTTGTGAGCACAGTCTCTAGTTGCATCCATTTATCTATAAAAGCCTTAAGTGTATCTTTCTTTATAGCTGAGTAATACTCCATTGTATAAAAATACCGTAACTTTTCCTCCATTCCTCAGTTGATGGGCATTTGAGTTATTTCCAAGATTTAGCTATGACCAATTGTGCTGCTATAAACATGGTTGCACATATATCGCTGTGGCATGATGTTTTTAATTCTTCTGGGAAAATATCCAGAAAGAGGATAAGTGAGTTAAATGGGACTGCTAATCCAAGCATTTTGAAGAATCTCCTCACTAATTTCCACAGGGGCTGTACCAATCTGCACTACCACCAACAGTAGTAAAGTATTTCTTTTTCCACAAATCCTCACTAGTATTTGTTGTGGGTTGATATCTTGATGATAGCCATTCCTTCAGGGGTGAGATGGAATCTCAGTGTTATTTTAATTTGCATTTCTTGAATGACCAATGATGTTGGACAATTTTTCATATATTTATTTACCATTTGAATTTCTATGTCTGAGAAGTGTGCATTTATCTCAGATGTCCATGTTTTGATTGGATCTTTGAATTTTAGGGATCTGATTTTTAAAAGTTCTTTATATGTTCTAGACAGAAGTCCTTTGTCTGAGGAACAGGTGCCTAAAATTTTTCCAGAATTTTTGGTCTTTCTTTTTACTGTGTTGGTGATTTCTTTTGATGTGCAAAACATTTTTAACAAGATGAGATCACAATTGTTGATTCTTTTTTTTTTTTTTTTTTTTTTTTTTTTTTTTTGGTTTTTCTCCGGTACCAGGAACCGAACTCACGACCTTGCGCTTGCCAGGCAGGCACTTTGCCGCTGAGCTAAATTCCCAGCCCCATTTGTTGATTCTTTGAAGTGTTTCCTCTGCAGTTTGATTTTTGTTCATGAACTCTTTACCTACTCTTGTGTCTTCAAGATTTCTACCTACTTTCTCTTCCAGTAAATTTAGTATTTCTGTTTTAATATTTAGATCTTTGATGCATTTTGACTTTAGTTTAGTGCATAGTGATAGACGTAAGTCTTGTTATTCTTCAGCATGTGGAGAGCCAGTCTTTCTAGCATCATTTATTAAAGAGGTTATTATTCTTCCAGTGAACATATTTGGCCCTTTAGTCAAAGATAAAGTGGCTGAGTGTGTTTGTAGTTGTGTGTTGCCTCCTGCTTTGCCTTTGTTGATGAGAAATGCCTTTGTTATTCTGCTTCTCTTCTGGTTCCAAGTGACTTTAAGAATGCTTTCTCTAGATCTAGATATACTAATCTAGGTATACTAATGATATTTTCATCAGGTTTGCATTAAATGTATATAGCAATTTTGGAAATATGGCCATTTTAACCATACTGGTTCTTCTTATCCATGAGCAAGGAATATGTTTTCATTTTCTGAAATTCTCTTCAATCTCTTTTTTCAGAGTATTGTAATTTTCAATATACAGATCCTTTATTTCCTTTGTTAGATTGATCCCGAAGTACTTCAATTTTTTGGATGCTATTGTGAAGGATGTGGTTTATCTAATTTCTCTCTCACTGAATTTGTTACTAGTGTACAGGAATGCTATCGATTTTTGGTTATTGACATTGTATCCAGCTATACTGCTGAATTTGCCTATTAATTCTGCAAGTCTGTTGGTGGAATTTTTGGGATTTTCTATATACAGTGTCATGTCATCTGCAAATAATGATAATTTCACTTCTTACTTTCCTATTCTTATTACTTTCATTTGTCTCTCTTGTCTAATTGCTCTGGCTAATGTTTCCAGACCTGTAATGAGTACGAGTGGTGGCAGTGGACCACCACTTTGTTTGGTCATTTGGAATGATGTTGGTTTGTCATAAATGGCTTTTATCAGATTGAGGTAAAGATGATCTATTCCTATCTTCTGTAGGGTTTTTATCATGCATGCATGTTTGACTTTGTCAAAAGTTTTTTCTGCATCTACTGAGATGATTATGTGGTTTTTGTCTCTGGCTCTATTGATGTGCTGTATTACATTTATTGATTTGCATATATTGAACCATCCCCACATCCCTGGGATGCATCCCACTTGGTCATGATTTATAATCTTTTTGTTGATTTTCTGCACTCTACTAGTATTTTATTGAGAATTTTTGCTTCTATGTTTATTAGAGACATTGGCCTTTAGTTCTCTTTTTTGATTGGATCTGTCTCCGGTTTTGGTATAAGGGTAATACTTGCCTCCAGAAATGAGTTAGGGAGAATTTCTTCTCTTTCAGTTTCATTGAAGAGTTTGAGGAGTGTTTGCATAAAACCTGCTCTAAATTTCTTGTAGAATTCAGGTGTGAATTCATCAGGACCTGGGTTTTTCTTCATTGGTAATTTTTAAATTACATTTTCAATTTCATTAACTGATACTGGGTTATTCAAAATTTTTATATCTTCTTGATTCAGTTTTGGAAATACGTACATATCTAGGAATCTGTTCATTTCTTCTGTGTTTTCCATCCTAAGAGAGTAAAGATTTTCATAGTATATATTGATGATCTTCTGAATTTTCACAGGATCTGTAGTGATTTCACCCTTTTAAGTCCTTCTTCTATGAATTTGAGTTTTTTCTTTTTTGGGGGGTTGTAAGGTTGGCTAAGGGTTCATTGACTTTATTTATTCTTTCTAAGAACAAACTCTTTGAATCACTTTTTTTTATATTGTTTTCTTTGTCTCAATTGTGTTAATTTCTGCTCTGAGCTATATAATGTTCTCCTTTCTCTGGGCTTTGGGCTTGACTTGCTCTTCTTTTCCTAGAAGCTTGAGGTGCATCATTTGGGTATTTATTTTTTCTCATTCTGTTTTCCTGATGTGAGAATTCACCACTATAAATTTCCCTCTGAGGACTGCTTTCATTGTGTCCCACAGATTCTGGCAAGTTGTGTTTGCATCTTATTAGATTGCAGATATTGTTTAATTTCTTCTTTAATTTCGTCTGTGACCCATTGGTTGTTCAAGAGGATGTTATCAAATTTTCATGGGCGTATGAAATTTTTATGGTTTCTTTTATCATTATTTTCCAATTTCATTGCAGTATGATCAGATAATATGCATGGGATAATTTCAGTTCCTTTGTATTTACTTAAGTATGTCCTATAATCTAGTATGTGGTTTATTTTAGAGAACATGTTGTGTGAATGTGTATTCTGATGTTGTTGCGTGGAATACTCTCTGTAAATGTCTATTAAGTCCATTTGTTCACAAGTTTGGTTCAGTTCTGTTATTTTTTTGTTGATTTTTTTTTTCCTATTGATCTATGCCTTTGTGACAATGGGGTGTTAATGTCCTCTGTTACAATTGTGTTATTGGTTATTTGATTTTTTTCATGTCTATTAATATTTGTCTTATCTAGTTGGATGCTTTCATATTTGGTGCATAGATATCTATGATTATTAACTCTTCCTCTTGCAGTTTTCCCTTAACAAGTATGAAGTGACTTTCTTCATCTCTTTTGATCATTCTTGGTTTGAAGTTCACATTTTCTGTGATCAGAAGAGCTACCTCTTCGTTTTTCTGGGTTCCTGTGACATGGCGTACTGTTTTCCATCCTTTGGCTTACAGTCTTTGAATTTCCTTTTGAGTTAAATGTGTTTCTTTTTTACAGCATATTGTTGGATTTTGTTTCTTGATCCACTCTGCCAGAATGTTACTTTTGATTGGTGAATTGAGACAACTTACTTTGATAGTTATAACTGATATGTATTGGATTATCTTTGTCATGTTATTTTCCTGCTATTGGTTTCCTACTTTCCCCCTCTGCTTAATTGTTTTCCATGCTTTCTAGTTTCTTTCTGTTGTTCTTGGAACTGTAGTCATTTTTATCTGTTTCTCGAATATCCTTCAGTACACTTTGTAGGGTAGGTTTAGTGGTCATGAATTTCTTCAGTTGTTCTTTGTCAAGGAAGTGTCTTATTTCTCCATTAATTGTGAAAGATAGTTTTGTAGGGTACATCAATCTTCTTTGGGAATTGTTTTCATGAAGGAATTGAAATACTTCACTTCCAGCTGTTCTGGATTTAATGGTTTGTTTTGAAATGTCTGCCCTGATTCTGATGGGCTTTCTTTTATAGGTGAGCTGTTTCTTTTCTCTGATAATTTTTAATATTTTTTCTTGTGATGAGTTTCTAGGATCTTGATTATTATATATCTGGGTATATATTTATTTTGGTTAAGGCTAATTAGAGTTCTATATGCCTCACTTAGTGTGTGTCTGACTCTTTTCTCATGGTTGGGAAATTTTCTGCTATTACTTCTGCAAATAGTCTTTTTACGTAATTTGTATTGACTCCTGCTCTTCACTGACATTTATCAGTCTTATATTGTTGTTCTTTGCATCATCTTGCAGCTGTTGAATTGTTATTTCCTGGTTTGCTGTTATTTTAAGAGATCTTTCCTTTCATTTTCACTATTTGTAATGCTGTCTTTAAAGTCTGAAAGTCTTTCTTCAGTGCCATTCAAGCTATCATCCAGCTTTGAATTGAAGTTTTAATTTGTTAGAAATCTCTTTGAATCTGTTTCATGTATTCTAATTCTTTCCTATATTGTTCATTCAAGGTTTCCATCATTTTTCTATGCTCCTCTTTTTTTTAAAAAAAATCTATATCTTCTTTAGATATGCTGGGCAATTATTACATTATGGTTGTCATTTCTTTTTTTACTTGAGAGATTATTTCTAATCTGATTTCCTATATAGCCTTCTGTAATTGTTGCTTTACTTCAATTGCTATCATTTCTGAAATTGTGGGTGTGTGATTTCCAATTTCTTCTATCTTGATGTGTCCTGGGCTTGTACTTGGTCAGCTGGAGGTCTGACTTTACATTGTGCTCTTTGTCTTGGCATTTGCTTTTTCAAAAAGAAATTTTTATGTTGTTTTCTGTGATGATACTTGTGAGTTTTGCTAGTAGGTAGTTATATCACTAGTATCAAGACCTCTCTAGGAAAAGTCTGTTCTTCAGGTATATCTTCTGTGTGTCAGAGATTCTTTGTTTGTGTCGATCCCAAGAACCTAAATCCCCAATTAATTGAGAGTGGTATGTTGTTTTCTGTTTGCCTCTATTCTCAGTCTTTAGGTGTAGGGCTGTGGTGAGGTTATTACTCCAGAGTTCCCAATGTTGTTACCCAACTGGAAAACCACAAATTACCACAGATATGACATCTAGCTACAGTAGTACAATTAGCAATACCGATAGCATCAAGCAAAATTTAGAAATTGACAAACTATGATAACTATTGACTTTGTACTTTAGACCACAGAAGCAAAGTCTATAGTTATATAACAGAACCAATCATAAATTAGGAGTTTGTATGCAAAATTTTTCCTCTGTTCAAGCTGGTTACCTAGTCCCATGTGCTTCCTGCCATGTACAGGGATGGGTCAGGCAGCTGAGTTCCTCTGGGAAAGCCAGATGCTGAGTCCTGGGCACTTCCCACAGTGTAGGGAGGCGGACTAGGCCCTGGGTTCCTCTGGTTAAGATCAAGTATTTAATGTTTTGAGGTTTTTGTAAATGACATTTTACAATTTTAATTTCCAATTTTTATTGATTTTGATATATTTTTTGTACCCTAAAGTCTTGCAAATCTCCTATTACCTCCAGTAGCTCCTTTTATACATTCATTAGCAATTCCTATGAGGATGATCATATCATTCAAAAGAAAAGATAGTCTACTTCTTTCTATCCAAGCTGCGTAACATATTGATTTACATGCCTTATTACACTGGCTAGTGTAACCAGTATAAGAGAATTGATGAGACCAGACTCTATCTTTTCTCCTAACCTGAGGTTGAATGTATTAATTTTTTAACTTTAAGTACAGTACTTATAAGCTTTTCATAGACATGTACGGGGATGGGTCAGGCAGCTGGGTTCTTCTGGGAAAGCCAGATACTGAGTCCTGGGCACTTCCCACAGTGTAGGGAGGTGGACTAGGCCCTCTTTATCAGATTGTGAAGGCTCTCTTCAATCTCTAGTTGGTCAAAGTTTTTGTTAGGAATATAGAATGTTCTCAGAATCCCACTTTAAATCACTGATGTGATCATCTGGCTTACTTTTTTAGTCTTTTAATATGGTGTGTTATATCGATTGATTTTTAAGTATAAAGCCAATCTCTCATTCCTAGGGAAAATCTCATTTGGCAATAATAAAAAACTCCTTATATATTCTATTGGTTTGCTAAAATTTTGTTTGGGAGTTTTGCATCTGTGTATATGAGGGATATTTTCTTTTCTTGGAATATTTTTGATTGTTTGATATAAGAATAATCAGGTTGAGTAATTTATGTCTTTTAAAGGACTTTCTTATTCAGTTTAATTTCATTTTCCATCAGGAAACTACAAATCAAACTACAATGAGATTCCATCACACATTCACTAAGATGGCTATAATAAAAAATGGATAGATATTAACAGTATTAGCAAACATGTCAAAAAATTAAATTATATGAACATAAATATATTTAGAAGAGAATCATCTTTACACATTTGGCCAATTTTAATATTTAAAATTAGATGTAATAATATTAAGGCTGGCTTTTACATTTATAACTGTTGCTTAACCTATTTTTGTTAGAGAAATTTTGATAGATATAGTGTACTTATCAGCAGATCACTTGATATATACAGATCTATTTATACTTTTAAAATATTTAGTGAAAACGTAATAAAAGTTAGTTATTGAGTATCAAATAAAATTGACTTAAATAATTCTTTCCCTGAAGATTCTCCTATGCAATCAGTGGATCAAACTGACCATTTGCTTTGCAATCTAAAGAATAGAACTTAAGCCAACTAATATAGATCTCAGAAATATTGATGTTGTCACTCTTATTTTAACCTTTTGATATCTTTAGGGAAAAAAGAAAACAATGATGCAGAAATAAGAATATTTCTAGTGTTTTAACTTATTTTCTATGATGGAGAGGCATATTACTGTATATAATTTCTGAGACAAGGAAAGAAACAAGAATCAATGACAGTTGTGACTACTTAATTCGTCTTGTTTGGGCCTTGTGAAAATTTCACACATATACAAATTAATGGCACATCACATAATCAGAATATCTCTGAAATGGAGATTTAAAACAAAAGGGGAAAGATATACAGAAAGCTATTTTGAATCACACAATGGAATAAATTGCCATGTTACAGTGCAAACTAATCAGAGCATATCCAATAGTGTAAGGTTATTGCTATAAATAAATACACAGATCCATACATCCTCATGTTTAATGGCTCTCCTTCAGCATGATGAAATATGCTGAACTTTATGTTCACACACCTCCTGAATGTCACTATTTTTTAGAGGTTCAGGTAAATATCCTAACTTCAGAACTTCTAAGAGAGTGAGCACATGTTTTCCTTTCTTTTCTGACTTGCAAAGTATATGTGTTCAAATATGTGTGTATATGTGTATTACATCCTTATGTACATGTATTTTGTGATTTTCACTCATAAGTTTTCCTTTCAATAATGATACACTTTGGGACACCATAAAAAATGCCATAAAAGAGAATGAAGGCATGGGGAAAAAGTAAGATTATTTCTAGCTAGAGGAATACTCATTTCCCTGCCCAAAAATACAGGATGTAAAAAGGTGATATCCAGGTATGATCTATTCATAATTTATACCTTTTCTTTTTTAAATTTTTGTGATTTTTTTCTTTTTTGGTGTGTAGTTGTTTTAGAACATTTTGTGTCAGATACCAACATTTAAAATATTTTTCCTAAAAATCAAGATTCTTGGTATCTCTTTAAAAACTGAATTATCTGAAAACAGAAACTTGAGCTACATGAGACAGCAGTCATCTAGCTAGCTCCTGGTAGCCCCTGACATAAGGCTTGAACTTCTCCAGCTGACTGATGAATCTATTGTCTCTACTTCCCTCATTTATATTTCCTATGTGACCCCTGCAAGGGTTTGGGTTTGTGTCCATTTTTTAGATCCAAATGAATTCTTTTTCTCTGCTTTATAGCCATTAATTCTCTCAGCATTCAATTAAAATAAATTACCGGCCTAAAAGTAGTCTGTTTCTGAGAAATGAAAACAAATTTTCAATATTGCTTTCACAGTTAATATGTAATTACGGAGTGAATTATTGCCATGCTTGGAGTTTCTTTAGGACTCTGTTCAGGAAGGAATATACAAAATCATTCTTATTTTCAAACAAACTGTTGAAACAGAACTTCCTTTTAACATATTGGACAACATGTGAAACCAATATGTGTTTTTGTTATTCTGAGCAGTATGATAACACAAGTGAAAATAGGTGTGTAAATGCCAGTAGAAAGTAATGAAAAACAAGATTGCTAGGACTGCAAAGGCCAGTGGTATTTTATGTTGCCCTGGAGCAACAACTAAAGGAGTTCTCTTGTAGCCATTGTATCTATAGACTTTAGTATTCATTTTTTTCTTATGAATTAAATTTTTTAAAAAAAGTATGAAAGGCTTTCTGCCTTCCCATGGACACTTTCAATCACTTGCACAGAGTATGTTACCCAATAGGCAATAATGATTCTAGTCAAAATATTAGACCAAAATCAAAATGTGCATTTGAACATAATATAGTTTTAATGGAACAGAAAGCTATAGAACTCTGATTATGGGGCATATTTTTCACACTGAATGGAAATTCAAGAGCCCAGGAAAATTTTTGAAAACATTTAAACTTCCTTTAGAGATAAAGTTTTACAGAGTGAAAGCTGCATCATAGAAGAAGAAACCCTGGCCTCTCTAAGACATTACTACAGTCCATGTTACTTTTGGACTTTTCAAAATCAGCAGGCTGTCTTTTTGTGCAAAAATCATCATGATCATATACTTCGCTGGTGCACATCATTTACCTTTTAACTGGCTATACTTGAAGAACAAGAAATTCATCAAAACCCTCAGCTGAATTTAAAGAAGAAATTAAAGACCTTCAGGTGTCCTTAGAAGCTTTAAAACATTACCCTTTTTCAAAGTGTTAATCTAAAATAAAGTAAGTTTAGTATGATGGAAATTTCATTGAAACTGAAAAATAATAAGCAAAATGAAAGGCAGATAGGCACTAACTGTAACTGCAGATCACTGCCCTCTACTGCTGAAGTCCCTAAGTATGCAGAGCTACGGATCTGACCACACATCAGGATTCACAGATCATGGAGTGAGATTGTCTTAGAAAAGCAAACAAATGGGCTTGCCGTTGTGGTGTGTGCCTGTAATGCCAGCACCCGGGAGGTTGAGGCAGGAGGATCACCATGAGCTCGAGACCAGCCTGGGTTACACAAGTGAGTGGAAGATCAGCCTGCACTACACAGTGAGTCTTTGCCTCAAAAAATTACCACAAAGTTTGGAAAAGCAAACCAGCACAACCCATCAAGGACCAGGAGAAGGGGTTTTAAAAGGTATTTTCCACATTTGCATTGTGGACATATTGACACTTAGAAGCTTTCACCTAATCCTTCATTAAGTCAATGTAATAATGATAAAAATCTTTCCATGAAGTAAAAGTTTAAAATTACACGAACAAGTGGTAGAAGAACCTATGTATTACCAAGGACACCAAGAAAAGAAGTAGCCTAAAACCATCAAAATAATGTCTATTTGGCCGAAACCTAAAGGATCTGTTTATTGCCTACCCATTTCAATATTAGCGAAGAGCAATATTTGCAGAGTTTTCACCCAATCAGGAAAGTTAATCTAAAAAATGATAAAGTTATGACTGGAAGTGTTACAGTTGAATGAGCCAATAACAGTCCAGGTTAAGGCGTGTGATCAGGAAAGCACTGCCGAGTAGTGAGAAGTAAAAAGCTATGTGTATTGACGATCATGGGAAAGGCAACAGCAAGAAGAGGGCCAAGAACTCAGGCTTTCAGAATTTAAAGACCAGACACCTCTGGCTTTAGGTGCCTCCCACTGAATCTCCGCCGCCTATACATGGGGTTGCTTAGGCTTTTGCTACTTCATCTTATGCCTCTTTTCTGATAATGGAGGCAGGAATAACAACTGGGTGATGTTCAGGGTTAAATGGGGGGAAGGGAGTGACTCACTCAGCTCCTTTGTTTAACTGTACTAGGTGTATTCAGTTTCTCCAGAGAAACAAAGTTAATACAATGTACATGTGTAATTGTAAAAAAAGGATTTATTAAGTAGGGCTACAGGATGAGAAGCAAGAGAGTCGCAATGGTCACCTGCAGGGTCAAGGCCAAAGAATTCAAAGTGGAGGTCTTCCTGCGGGATGCCCAGCAGATCCAGTTGCACGCAGTGGTGGAAGGCCTGGAGTCACCGTGTGCTCTGTGTCGGAAGGTAGACAAGTCTGCCTTGGAAGGTTGAAAAGCTAGAGTTCCGCATCAAGAAGCAATGGTGAACACTGGAACGCCTCCTGAAAGGGAGGTTCTTTCCTCCTTCCTTCCCTTTTTATTCCGTCCAGGTTATCAGCCTGCTGGCTCGTGCCACCCACACCTGGCATGACTATTCTCCCCTTAGGTGCTAGCCTACATGTCAGTCATCCACAGACACACCCACAACTTTTACTAATTAGTCAAATTGACGTTTCACAATTAATGATCACACTGGGAAAATGATATAATAAGGGGGGACAAGCAACTCCCTCAACTCCTTCTTCCTTTCACTTAAGAAACTTTAAAAGTTGTTGAAAAATTTGAAATTGTTGACCAGTCACAATAGAACAAGAAAGCACTACATTCAGATTAATTTCTTCAGAAGTTGCATGTAATTTTATAATCATCTGAATTAATCACGAAGCAAGATGAAAAGTGACACTGGTGTCAGAAAATTAGAAATGGACAAATATCAAAATATATCCAGCAAAACTGGAATTTTAGGTACCATAATTTAAAACCAGTTAGTAAACAGCTTCCAAAAAGTGTATGATGAATGTTAATAATAAACATGCATACATAAGAGAAGAATCTCAAAGTAGATAATTTGAATTAGAGCGATCTCAGATTTTCCTCAAG
This sequence comes from Chinchilla lanigera, assembly GCF_000276665.1. Lineage (NCBI taxonomy): Eukaryota > Metazoa > Chordata > Mammalia > Rodentia > Chinchillidae > Chinchilla > Chinchilla lanigera. The sequence continues at coordinate 34,190,485 of NW_004955409.1, forward strand.
GGATAATTGTTAATTGATATTTCAGGAAAAATGTTGTGTATCAACAACTCTTCAAACACTTGACAAAATGCTACCATTTGATATGGTTGTAAAGATGAAAGTGCCCACAGGAGAACATAATGGGCATGAGGAACAGAATCAAATTTAGTGAATCCAGTGTTTGTGAGTTACAAGATAAAGTATAGTCAATGAAAACTGCGCTTGAGGTAATAAACAACATATAGAAATACATACAAAATTGAGACTTGACACCCCTCTGCAACAAAAACACAAGCAAAAGTGACACTAGATTGCAGAGTCATGAGTCTGAGAACAGAGTGAAGGCAGCAGAAGGTGTCTGCAGAAGTTCCTTCAGAGAACGCACGCCTCTGAATGTGAACGGAATCTGAGAAAGTCTGAGGGAGGATAAGAAGACAGAAAAACTTCAGAGTGCCGACAAAGCTGTAGAAGTGTGCTGCAGATGACACAGCCAGAGAGAACTACCTGGAAGCGCCTGGTACAGGTGATCACATGGCAGAGCTGGGTGAGCGCTCATCACTCTGGACAGTTGGTAACTTCCTTTGCTTAGTTCAAGATAGAGTACTTAAAATGTTAATTTTCTTCATTCCTAAGGATAAAACACTGACGAAGCAGTTATCCCGGATTTCACTCCGACCAGCACACAGAAATCAGTTGCTCTAACTGAAATGAGATTCTACAGGAAAATGTACAGTCACTTTAAGGTGTGTGTGGCTACTCTTTGTGTATGCCTGCTAAGTGATTTTTATTATTTCATTATCATAGACAAACAGAGACCTATTTGTGCAAAGCTGTATTCTCTGTCAATATTCAATCCTTTTCAGCTTGTTAAAAATATTTCCAAGGCAATTATAATAGAAAAAATTCAACATATTTTAAAACCAAGTTGCACCTTTTCTCATAAACGCCTTTCTATGTCAAGATTCATAGAAGCAAAAGAAAGTATTCTGTTGAGGCGGTGATGGTGATTGTGGTTGTGGTTTGTTTTGAAAAAACTACATAAACTCAATTTTATTAGCTACCTTTATAGTAGCTACTATATAAATAGCAAATTCCAAGATATCAACGGCTTGTAAAGCAGAAGCATATTTTTGCTCATGTGAAGGTCAGACACTAGTGACAGGGGAGGGACGGCTGACAGGGTGGGTAAAAAGATCAGCTCCATGTGGTCACTTAGGGCTCCAGGCTGACAGAGATGCTGCCTTCCAATATGGTTTCACAGAAGGCAATGAGAGTCAGGAATGTGGGCTGAGGTGGTCTGTGGGAGTTTTGTGTGCGCTGATCTTGTAAAGGGCTCATGAACTTCATGCCTGAAGTTCACTGGCTCCTCAAACTGCAGTGGGTACTTGGATTGGTAAACTTGGGAAAACTAAAGTCATGGATAGGAACACAAGTCTTCAGTTGTCTGTGTTAGACTTACCTGGAGCTGTTTGGATATAGACTGCTCTAAACCTGTTAGTATAAAATAATGGTTTCTCTGGTCACATATATCACTGTTTATTTTCTGAACTGAAAGTCTACTAATATTTGGGCACCTGACCAAGAAACACTGTTATTTTTTATGGGAAGTTTATTTTTAATGTTCTCACTAAAATATCAAAAACATTTCCAGGGTCATTATTATCAAACACTATCAAAGACTCTCAAACACTTGATTATCTCTGAAGAGATCTACTGTACAACATGGTGAGTATAATTAGTAATCATGTATTATATTTTTTAAATGGTGAGATAGTTATACTCACAACACAAAACAATAACTATGTGAAGAAAAGTAAATATTCATTAGCTAAACTGAGTCATTTCCACTGTGAATATATAGTTTGATACATCATGTTTTTTATGATAAATATGTGTAGTTTTATTTGTTAGTGTAAAAATGTAAATAAAATATTATCTCATTAAATTGGAGGATATTAGAAGAAACCTTGGAAAATGTCGAGTCTAAATCATTTTCCAACAAATACAGTAGCATATTTTATATTAGCAGTTATCTTATAAATTCATCATTGAGTGAGGAAATACTGTATATGAATCTAGTCTTCTTGTACCTAACAAAAAGCTACATAATGAACTTGGCACTTGGTCGTGTTAACTGTTTCAAACTTCTGAACTCCTGGATGTACTCTCACTCTGACATTGCGAAGTGTGGAGAGGGACAGTGATAATTCTGCAGCTTGTCCCATGTGCCTGTGTTATTTGATTTATGGCCTGTACCTGCCTCCTGTGACACAGTCTGAATTCATAAATCTGAGTGAAAGAACAGGGACCCATAACTCAAAGAGGATGAGGTGGGCTAAACCCCGAGGCTGTGAATGTACTGAGGAGTCAGAGCCCTACTCCCTCATGAATACCCATGGGCATCACTTGCTGGAGGTGAGGCATTCATCACGAAGGGTTCCAGGCAGGATACATGGCTGTGATCCGCGAATAGATTTTTTGATGTTCAAAGTTGTGTGCAATCTACGTAAGTTTTTCCCTTTCTTTCTTAAAAAATAAATGATGCAATCCTGTGTTCTTTAGACCTCATATATATGTTCAATATGTCAGCAATGATGATGTACAGGACACTGGCCTGTGCTGGTTTTATGGGAAAAGAAAAGTTATAAACCAGAGTATAAGCTTTTAAATATATTGGCTAATAAATAATATAACAGCTTGGAAAACATGATGAATACCCTAGGTTTCTAAAACATTCCATAATACAGTTCAGAAGGTGAAGAGGTCACCAAGGATGAGATACTGAAGGATTCTGTAACGTGGGTATATTGAAATCAAGCTATTTTTCAATCTTAAAAAACTGAGTTGCTCAGCTCTTAGCACTTTTACAGTATTTTGGCTGTCTTTATTTTATACTTGTTATAATTAGAGCTGCTCCTTGATATTTAATGTAACATAAATATAGATTAAAATTAGGAGGTTTATGTCATTTAGTTTTACTATAGTCATGGAATGATAGCCTCTTCCTTGGTCAGTCACAAGTAAGTGCTCTGGCTTTAAGTGTATAAGATTAGGAATATTTTCACAAGTAATTTGAACATGGTATATTTTTAAGTATTTATTGTGCACCAGGGGCCATTCTGCTGGGAGGAGTCCAATATCGAGAGAATAAAGGCAATCCACACAATCATATACCTTATGATCTCTGAAGTAGACACGTATTTCTACCAACACTGATTAAATTGTAGTGATTGCTATGACAAAGAAATACAGTATTTATTAGGGACAAATAGCAAAAATATCTGGCCTAATTCCATTGGTCAGGGAACACTTTCTGTAGGAAGCCACATTAAAGCTGGAACATGGAAGACATAAAGGAAGTGGCTATGTGGAAATGGGGCAGAAGTACATTTTATGATGAGAAATGGCATGCGGTTTCAGCAGCTCCAGGAAGCTCCAGAAAGTAGCACCCTTTCACCCCACTAGAGCCCAGTGCAGTTGAAAGTCTGCAAGGTCAAAATTATTTTCATGAAAACAAGATGGTGCTTTCTTTCTCTCTCATTTTCTTGGGAGAATTTTCCAGAAGCTGTGTAACACATAATGTCATAACATACTGAACCCTGAAGTAAACATGACAATCCAGCTGTTTTCTGGATTGGACAGTCATTAAAGAAAATTGCAAAAATGTGAAACATCACCACCCTTCTGAGTGATTGGTTTTGGAAAATAAAGTTTGTTAAAATATGTTATTTGTATAAACATATCATGTATTTCTATTTCTGATTGAATTAAATTACATATTCTTAAATTTTTCTTTTTATATCCTATAATTTTTGAGAGATACCACTCACATAAACAAAATAGTTTAGGTTCCAAGTAAGCTCTACTAGTTTGAAAACCGATAATATAAGATGTTACCCTAAATGCTTGTTCCAGTTTATTACTTATTTTCCCATTATACTTGTGTTCCTAACATATATATATATATATATTTAATAGCATTCAATTTCACTGTCAAAATGTCCTGTTGTAAAGGATTACCTGCAGTATCACCCTAACTAGAGGATTAATTAGTGGTGCCTTATCCTTGGATTGTCTAGGTTGAATGCCAAACAGAATTCCAGAACATGTATTATTGTGGAGAAATAAATATGAGGAATTTTGTAGGAACAAATTGGGCTGACCGTCATAGTTTCAAAGGGCACTTTCCCTTTACTTTCATTTCATGTTTTTGTTTGGTGGTACATCACTTTGTTAGAACAGTAAGAGCTTATATATTTTGTGTACAGGAAGAGTATTTCTTCTGTGTTTTATAACAGATATTTTTAGTTTTCTGCATTAATTCCAGTAGTTACTAGCACATCTGAAGAATAAAATCTTTCCCTTTAAGTAACTTCAGACTTTGAGTGCATGTTCAGAGGAAGGAATATTTTTGTCTGTATTTTATAGAAGGTCACTCTAAAGTATGGATGGTTGTTGTGAAAACTGGAGAAATTTGTATACTCAACCTGAAATTAGGTCATCCTCTGAGCAGAATCCTCCAAACATTAAAAACCAGATCAAAAAACATACCAGCCTAAAGCACCAATAAGAGGAGGTTTTGTGTTAATATTCTCTTCCTCTTCCCAAAAATTGAGAGAGCTAACATTTATAGAACAAGGATGCACAGAATTATAATGAAATGTATTATTCAATTGCAACTGGAGAATCTGAGGTGGATACAAGCTTTTGAAACCTGTCAACAAATAGAGGTTACATTACTGATTCAGCTGGAGTGTAGTTTAACAGTGAATAGAAACATTACAAGCAGAAGGAGGAGAGAGAGAGAGAGAGAGAGAGAGAGAGAGAGAGAGA